>NW_027008389.1:65000-103453 GCF_036934945.1 Oncorhynchus masou masou | reverse complement strand
ACAACGGGTGTAGTAGACCTTACAGTGAAATGCTGAATACAACAGGTGTAGTAGACCTCACAGTGAAATGCTGAATACAACAGGTGTAGTAGACCTCACAGTGAAATGCTGAATACAACAGGTGTAATAGACCTCACAGTGAAATGCTGAATACAACAGGTGTAGTAGACCTCACAGTGAAATGCTGAATACAACAGGTGTAGTAGACCTCACAGTGAAATGCTGAATACAACAGGTGTAATAGACCTCACAGTGAAATGCTGAATACAACAGGTGTAGTAGACCTCACAGTGAAATGCTGAATACAACAGGTGTAGTAGACCTCACAGTGAAATGCTGAATACAACAGGTGTAGTAGACCTCACAGTGAAATGCTGAATACAACAGGTGTAGTAGACCTTACAGTGAAATGCTGAATACAACAGGTGTAGTAGACCTCACAGTGAAATGCTGAATACAACAGGTGTAGTAGACCTTACAGTGAAATGCTGAATACAACAGGTGTAGTAGACCTTACAGTGAAATGCTGAATACACTGGTGTAGTAGACCTTACAGTGAAATGCTGAATACAACAGGTGTAGTAGACCTCACAGTGAAATGCTGAATACAACAGGTGTAGTAGACCTCACAGTGAAATGCTGAATACAACAGGTGTAATAGACCTCACAGTGAAATGCTGAATACAACAGGTGTAGTAGACCTCACAGTGAAATGCTGAATACAACAGGTGTAGTAGACCTCACAGTGAAATGCTGAATACAACAGGTGTAATAGACCTCACAGTGAAATGCTGAATACAACAGGTGTAGTAGACCTCACAGTGAAATGCTGAATACAACAGGTGTAATAGACCTGACAGTGAAATGCTGAATACAACAGGTGTAGTAGACCTCACAGTGAAATGCTGAATACAACAGGTGTAGTAGACCTCACAGTGAAATGCTGAATACAACAGGTGTAGTAGACCTCACAGTGAAATGCTGAATACAACAGGTGTAGTAGACCTCACAGTGAAATGCTGAATACAACAGGTGTAGTAGACCTCACAGTGAAATGTTGAATACAACAGGTGTAGTAGACCTCACAGTGAAATGCTGAATACAACAGGTGTAGTAGACCTTACAGTGAAATGCTGAATACAACAGGTGTAGTAGACCTCACAGTGAAATGCTGAATACAACAGGTGTAGTAGACCTTACAGTGAAATGCTGAATACAACAGGTGTAGTAGACCTTACAGTGAAATGCTGAATACAACGGGTGTAGTAGACCTTACAGTGAAATGCTGAATACAACAGGTGTAGTAGACCTCACAGTGAAATGCTGAATACAACAGGTGTAGTAGACCTCACAGTGAAATGCTGAATACAACAGGTGTAATAGACCTCACAGTGAAATGCTGAATACAACAGGTGTAGTAGACCTCACAGTGAAATGCTGAATACAACAGGTGTAGTAGACCTCACAGTGAAATGCTGAATACAACAGGTGTAGTAGACCTCACAGTGAAATGCTGAATACAACAGGTGTAGTAGACCTCACAGTGAAATGCTGAATACAACAGGTGTAGTAGACCTCACAGTGAAATGCTGAATACAACAGGTGTAATAGACCTGACAGTGAAATGCTGAATACAACAGGTGTAGTAGACCTCACAGTGAAATGCTGAATACAACAGGTGTAGCAGACCTTACAGTGAAATGCTGAATACAACAGGTGTAGTAGACCTCACAGTGAAATGCTGAATACAACAGGTGTAGGTAGACCTCACAGTGAAATGCTGAATACAACAGGTGTAGAAGACCTCATAGTGAAATTATGAATACAACAGGTGTAGTAGACCTTACAGTGAAATGCTGAATACAACAGGTGTAGTAGACCTCACAGTGAAATGCTGAATACAACAGGTGTAGTAGACCTCACAGTGAAATGCTGAATACAACAGGTGTAATAGACCTCACAGTGAAATGCTGAATACAACAGGTGTAGTAGACCTCACAGTGAAATGCTGAATACAACAGGTGTAGTAGACCTCACAGTGAAATGCTGAATACAACAGGTGTAATAGACCTCACAGTGAAATGCTGAATACAACAGGTGTAGTAGACCTCACAGTGAAATGCTGAATACAACAGGTGTAATAGACCTGACAGTGAAATGCTGAATACAACAGGTGTAGTAGACCTCACAGTGAAATGCTGAATACAACAGGTGTAGTAGACCTCACAGTGAAATGCTGAATACAACAGGTGTAGTAGACCTCACAGTGAAATGCTGAATACAACAGGTGTAGTAGACCTCACAGTGAAATGCTGAATACAACAGGTGTAGTAGACCTCACAGTGAAATGTTGAATACAACAGGTGTAGTAGACCTCACAGTGAAATGCTGAATACAACAGGTGTAGTAGACCTTACAGTGAAATGCTGAATACAACAGGTGTAGTAGACCTCACAGTGAAATGCTGAATACAACAGGTGTAGTAGACCTTACAGTGAAATGCTGAATACAACAGGTGTAGTAGACCTTACAGTGAAATGCTGAATACAACGGGTGTAGTAGACCTTACAGTGAAATGCTGAATACAACAGGTGTAGTAGACCTCACAGTGAAATGCTGAATACAACAGGTGTAGTAGACCTCACAGTGAAATGCTGAATACAACAGGTGTAATAGACCTCACAGTGAAATGCTGAATACAACAGGTGTAGTAGACCTCACAGTGAAATGTTGAATACAACAGGTGTAGTAGACCTCACAGTGAAATGCTGAATACAACAGGTGTAGTAGACCTCACAGTGAAATGCTGAATACAACAGGTGTAGTAGACCTTACAGTGAAATGCTGAATACAACAGGTGTAGTAGACCTCACAGTGAAATGCTGAATACAACAGGTGTAATAGACCTGACAGTGAAATGCTGAATACAACAGGTGTAGTAGACCTCACAGTGAAATGCTGAATACAACAGGTGTAGCAGACCTTACAGTGAAATGCTGAATACAACAGGTGTAGTAGACCTCACAGTGAAATGCTGAATACAACAGGTGTAGGTAGACCTCACAGTGAAATGCTGAATACAACAGGTGTAGAAGACCTCATAGTGAAATGATGAATACAACAGGTGTAGTAGACCTTACAGTGAAATGCTGAATACAACAGGTGTAGTAGACCTCACAGTGAAATGCTGAATACAACAGGTGTAGTAGACCTCACAGTGAAATGCAGAATACAACAGGTGTAGTAGACCTCACAGTGAAATGCTGAATACAACAGGTGTAATAGACCTCACAGTGAAATGCTGAATACAACAGGTGTAGTAGACCTCACAGTGAAATGCTGAATGCAACAGGTGTAATAGACCTGACAGTGAAATGCTGAATATAGCAGGTGTAGTAGACCTTACAGTGAAATGCTGAATACAACAGGTGTAGTAGACCTCACAGTGAAATGCTGAATACAACAGGTGTAATAGACCTGACAGTGAAATGCTGAATACAACAGGTGTGGTAGACCTCACAGTGAAATGCTGAATACAACAGGTGTAGTAGACCTCACAGTGAAATGCTGAATACAACAGGTGTAGTAGACCTCACAGTGAAATGCTGAATACAACAGGTGTAGTAGACCTCACAGTGAAATGCTGAATACAACAGGTGTAGTAGACCTCACAGTGAAATGCTGAATACAACAGGTGTAGTAGACCTTACAGTGAAATGCTGAATACAACAGGTGTAGTAGACCTTAGAGTGAAATGCTGAATACAACAGGTGTAGTAGACCTCACAGTGAAATGCTGAATACAACAGGTGTAATAGACCTGACAGTGAAATGCTGAATACAACAGGTGTAGTAGACCTCACAGTGAAATGCTGAATACAACAGGTGTAGTAGACCTCACAGTGAAATGCTGAATACAACAGGTGTAGTAGACCACACAGTGAAATGCAGAATACAACAGGTGTAGTAGACCTCACAGTGAAATGCTGAATACAACAGGTGTAATAGACCTCACAGTGAAATGCTGAATACAACAGGTAGACCTCACAGTGAAATGCTGAATACAACAGGTGTAGTAGACCTCACAGTGAAATGCTGAATGCAACAGGTGTAATAGACCTGACAGTGAAATGCTGAATATAGCAGATGTAGTAGACCTTACAGTGAAATGCTGAATTCAACAGGTGTATTAGACCTCACAGTGAAATGCTGAATACAACAGGTGTAGTAGACCTCACAGTGAAATGCAGAATACAACAGGTGTAGTAGACCTCACAGTGAAATGCTGAATACAACAGGTGTAATAGACCTCGAAGTGAAATGCTGAATACAACAGGTGTAGTAGACCTCACAGTGAAATGCTGAATGCAACAGGTGTAGTAGACCTCACAGTGAAATGCCGAATACAACAGGTGTAGTAGACCTTACAGTGAAATGCTGAATACAACAGGTGTAGTAGACCTCACAGTAAAATGCTGAATGCAACAGGTGTAATAGACCTGACAGTGAAATGCTGAATATAGCAGGTGTAGTAGACCTTACAGTGAAATGCTGAATACAACAGGTGTAGTAGACCTCACAGTGAAATGCTGAATACAACAGGTGTAGTAGACCTTACAGTGATATGCTGAATACAACAGGTGTAGTAGACCTCACAGTGAAATGCTGAATACAACAGGTGTAATAGACCTGACAGTGAATTGCTGAATACAACAGGTGTAGTAGACCTCACAGTGAAATGCTGAATACAACAGGTGTAATAGACCTGACAGTGAATTGCTGAATACAACAGGTGTAGTAGACCTCACAGTGAAATGCTGAATACAACAGGTGTAGTAGACCTTACAGTGAAATGCTGAATACAACAGGTGTAGTAGACCTTAGAGTGAAATGCTGAATACAACAGGTGTAGTAGACCTCACAGTGAAATGCTGAATACAACAGGTGTAATAGACCTGACAGTGAAATGCTGAATACAACAGGTGTAGTAGACCTCACAGTGAAATGCTGAATACAACAGGTGTAGTAGACCTCACAGTGAAATGCTGAATACAACAGGTGTAGTAGACCTCACAGTGAAATGCTGAATACAACAGGTGTAATAGACCTCACAGTGAAATGCTGAATACAACAGGTAGACCTCACAGTGAAATGCTGAATACAACAGGTGTAGTAGACCTCACAGTGAAATGCTGAATGCAACAGGTGTAATAGACCTGACAGTGAAATGCTGAATATAGCAGATGTAGTAGACCTTACAGTGAAATGCTGAATTCAACAGGTGTAGTAGACCTTACAGTGAAATGCTGAATACAACAGGTGTAGTAGACCTCACAGTGAAATGCTGAATACAACAGGTGTAATAGACCTGACAGTGAAATGCTGAATACAACAGGTGTAGTAGACCTCACAGTGAAATGCTGAATACAACAGGTGTAGTAGACCTCACAGTGAAATGCTGAATACAACAGGTGTAGTAGACCTCACAGTGAAATGCTGAATACAACAGGTGTAGTAGACCTCACAGTGAAATGCTGAATACAACAGGTGTAGTAGACCTCACAGTGAAATGCTGAATACAACAGGTGTAGTAGACCTTACAGTGAAATGCTGAATACAACAGGTGTAGTAGACCTTAGAGTGAAATGCTGAATACAACAGGTGTAGTAGACCTCACAGTGAAATGCTGAATACAACAGGTGTAATAGACCTGACAGTGAAATGCTGAATACAACAGGTGTAGTAGACCTCACAGTGAAATGCTGAAAACAACAGGTGTAGTCGACCTCACTGTGAAATGCTGAATACAACAGGTGTAGTAGACCTCACAGTGAAATGCAGAATACAACAGGTGTAGTAGACCTCACAGTGAAATGCTGAATACAACAGGTAGACCTCACAGTGAAATGCTGAATACAACAGGTGTAGTAGACCTTACAGTGAAATGCTGAATTCAACAGGTGTATTAGACCTTACAGTGAAATGCTGAATACAACAGGTGTAGTAGACCTCACAGTGAAATGCTGAATACAACAGGTGTAGTACACCTCACAGTGAAATGCTGAATACAACAGGTGTAGTAGACCTCACAGTGAAATGCTGAATACAACAGGTGTAGTAGACCTGACAGTGAAATGCTGAATATAACAGGTGTAGTAGACCTGACAGTGAAATGCTGAATTACAACAGGTGTAGTAGACCAGACAGTGAAATGCTGAATACAACAGGTGTAGTAGACCTTACAGTGAAATGCTGAATACAACAGGTGTAGTAGACCTCACAGTGAAATGCTGAATACAACAGGTAGACCTCACAGTGAAATGCTGAATACAACAGGTGTAGTAGACCTCACAGTGAAATGCTGAATACAACAGGTGTAATAGACCTGACAATGAAATGCTGAATACAACAGGTGTAGTAGACCTCACAGTGAAATGCTGAATACAACAGGTGTAGGTAGACCTTACAGTGAAATGATGAATACAACAGGTGTAGTAAACCTTACAGTGAAATGATGAATACAACAGGTGTAGTAGACCTTACAGTGAAATGCTGACTACAACAGGTGTAGTAGACCTCACAGTGAAATGCTGAATACAACAGGTGTAGTAGACCTTACAGCGAAATGCTGAATACAACAGGTGTAGTAGACCTTACAGTGAAATGCTGAATACAACAGGTGTAGCAGACCTGACAGTGAAATGCTGAATACAACAGGTGTAGTAGACCTGACAGTGAAATGCTGAATACAACAGGTGTAGTACACCTTACAGTGAAATGATGAATACAACAGGTGTAATAGACCTCACAGTTAAATGCTGAATACAACAGGTGTAATAGACCTGACAGTGAAATGCTGAATACAACAGGTGTAGTAGACCTCACAGTGAAATGCTGAATACAACAGGTGTAGTAGACCTCACAGTGAAATGCTGAATACAACAGGTGTAGTAGACCTCACAGTGAAATGCTGAATACAACAGGTGTAGTAGACCTCACAGTGAAATGCTGAATACAACAGGTGTAGTAGACCTCACAGTGAAATGCTGAATACAACAGGTGTAGTAGACCTCACAGTGTAATGCTGAATACAACAGGTGTAGTAGACCTCACAGTGTAATGCTGAATACAACAGGTGTAGTAGACCTCACAGTGAAATGCTGAATACAACAGGTGTAGTAGACCTTACAGTGAAATGCTGAATACAACAGGTGTAGTAGACCTCACAGTGAAATGCTGAATACAACAGGTGTAGGTAGACCTCACAGTGAAATGCTGAATACTACAGGTGTAGAAGACCTCATAGTGAAATGCTGAATACAACAGGTGTAGTAGACCTTACAGTGAAATGCTGAATACAACAGGTGTAGTAGACCTCACAGTGAAATGCTGAATACAACAGGTGTAGTAGACCTCACAGTGAAATGCAGAATACAACAGGTGTAGTAGACCTCACAGTGAAATGCTGAATACAACAGGTGTAATAGACCTCACAGTGAAATGCTGAATACAACAGGTAGACCTCACAGTGAAATGCTGAATACAACAGGTGTAGTAGACCTCACAGTGAAATGCTGAATGCAACAGGTGTAATAGACCTGACAGTGAAATGCTGAATATAGCAGATGTAGTAGACCTTACAGTGAAATGATGAATACAACAGGTGTAGTAGACCTTACAGTGAAATGCTGAATACAGCAGGTGTAGTAGACCTCACAGTGAAATGCTGAATACAACAGGTAGACATTACAGTGAAATGCTGAATACAACAGGTGTAGTAGACCTCACAGCGAAATGCTGAATACAACAGGTGTAGTAGACCTTACAGTGAAATGCTGAATACAACAGGTGTAGTAGACCTCACAGTGAAATGCTGAATACAACAGGTGTAGTAGACCTTACAGTGAAATGCTGAATACAACAGGTGTAATAGACCTGACAATGAAATGCTGAATACAACAGGTGTAGTAGACCTCACAGTGAAATGCTGAATACAACAGGTGTAGGTAGACCTTACAGTGAAATGATGAATACAACAGGTGTAGTAAACCTTACAGTGAAATGATGAATACAACAGGTGTAGTAGACCTTACAGTGAAATGCTGACTACAACAGGTGTAGTAGACCTCACAGTGAAATGCTGAATACAACAGGTGTAGTAGACCTTACAGCGAAATGCTGAATACAACAGGTGTAGTAGACCTTACAGTGAAATGCTGAATACAACAGGTGTAGTAGACCTGACAGTGAAATGCTGAATACAACAGGTGTAGTAGACCTGACAGTGAAATGCTGAATACAACAGGTGTAGTACACCTTACAGTGAAATGATGAATACAACAGGTGTAATAGACCTCACAGTTAAATGCTGAATACAACAGGTGTAATAGACCTGACAGTGAAATGCTGAATACAACAGGTGTAGTAGACCTCACAGTGAAATGCTGAATACAACAGGTGTAGTAGACCTCACAGTGAAATGCTGAATACAACAGGTGTAGTAGACCTCACAGTGAAATGCTGAATACAACAGGTGTAGTAGACCTCACAGTGAAATGCTGAATACAACAGGTGTAGTAGACCTCACAGTGAAATGCTGAATACAACAGGTGTAGTAGACCTCACAGTGTAATGCTGAATACAACAGGTGTAGTAGACCTCACAGTGTAATGCTGAATACAACAGGTGTAGTAGACCTCACAGTGAAATGCTGAATACAACAGGTGTAGTAGACCTTACAGTGAAATGCTGAATACAACAGGTGTAGTAGACCTCACAGTGAAATGCTGAATACAACAGGTGTAGGTAGACCTCACAGTGAAATGCTGAATACTACAGGTGTAGAAGACCTCATAGTGAAATGCTGAATACAACAGGTGTAGTAGACCTTACAGTGAAATGCTGAATACAACAGGTGTAGTAGACCTTACAGTGAGATGCTGAATACAACAGGTGTAGTAGACCTTACAGTGAAATGATGAATACAACAGGTGTAGTAGACCTTACAGTGAAATGATGAATACAACAGGTGTAGCAGACCTTACAGTGAAATACTGAATACAACAGGTGTAGTAGACCTCACAGTGAAATGCTGAATACAACAGGTGTAGGTAGACCTCACAGTGAAATGCTGAATACAACAGGTGTAGTAGACCTGACAGTGAAATGCAGAATACAACAGGTGTAGTAGACCTCACAGTGAAATGCTGAATACAACAGGTGTAATAGACCTCACAGTGAAATGCTGAATACAACAGGTAGACCTCACAGTGAAATGCTGAATACAACAGGTGTAGTAGACCTCACAGTGAAATGCTGAATGCAACAGGTGTAATAGACCTGACAGTGAAATGCTGAATATAGCAGATGTAGTAGACCTTACAGTGAAATGATGAATACAACAGGTGTAGTAGACCTTACAGTGAAATGCTGAATACAGCAGGTGTAGTAGACCTCACAGTGAAATGCTGAATACAACAGGTAGACATTACAGTGAAATGCTGAATACAACAGGTGTAGTAGACCTTACAGTGAAATGCTGAATACAACAGGTGTAGTAGACCTTACAGTGAAATGCTGAATACAACAGGTGTAGTAGACCTGACGGTGAAATGCTGAATACAACAGGTGTAGTAGACCTGACAGTGAAATGATGAATACAACAGGTGTAGTAGACCTTACAGTGAAATGATGAATACAACAGTTGTAGTAGACCTTACAGTGAAATGCTGAATACAGCAGGTGTAGTAGACCTCACAGTGAAATGCTGAATACAACAGGTAGACATTACAGTGAAATGCTGAATACAACAGGTGTAGTAGACCTTACAGTGAAATACTGAATACAACAGGTGGAGTAGACCTTACAGTGAAATGCTTTCTTACAGGCTCTAACCAATAGTGCGAAAAGAAAGGTATGTGTGTGTGTGTGCGTGCGTGCGTGCGTGCGTGCGTGTGTGTGTGTGTGTAGGTAAGTAAAGAAATAAAACAACAGTAAAAAGACATTTGAAAATAAGAGTAGCAAGGCTATGTACAGACACCGGTTAGTCAGGCTGATTGAGGTAGTGTGTACATGAATGTATAGTTAAAGTGACTATGCAAAATAAGATAAACAGAAAATAGCAGCAGCGTAAAAAAGGGGTTGGGGGGGAAACTCAATGCAAATAGTCTGGGTAGCCATTTGGTTACCTGTTCAGGAGTCTTATGGCTTGGGGGTAAAAACTGTTGAGAAGCCTTTTGTCCAAGACTTGGCACTCCGGTACCGCTTGCCATGCGGAAGCAGAGAGAACAGTCTATGATTGGGGTGGTTGGGGTCTTTGACAATTTTCATGGCCGTCCTCTGACACCGCCTGGTGTAGAGGTTCTAGATGGCAGGCAGCTTTGCCCCAGTGATGTACTGGGCCGTACGCACTACCCTCTGTAGTGCTTTGCGGTCGGAGGCCGAGCAGGGCACAACCAGGTAGTGATGCAAACAGTCAGGATGCTCTCGATGGTGCAGCTGTAGAACCTGTAGAACCTTTTGAGGATCTCAGAACCCATGTCAAATCTTTTTAGTTTCCTGAGGGGGAATAGGATTTGTCGTGCCCTCTTCATAACTGTCTTGGTGTGTTTGGACCATTCTAGTTTGTTGTTGATGTGGACACCAAGGAATTTGAAGTTCTCAACCTGCTCCACTGCAGCCCCGTCGATGAGAATGGGGACATGCTCGGTGTTCCTTTTACTGTAGTTGAACACTTATGCTTGTAATTATACTTCAGTATTACACAGTAACATCTGACAAAAATATCTAAAGACACTGAAGCAGCAAACGTTGTGGATAGTGGGTCTGATTCTATATACGGTTTTAGTAGTGGGTCTGATTCTATATATGGGTTAAGTAGTGGGTCTGATTCTATATATATGGGTTAAGTAGTGGGTCTGATTCTATATATGGGTTTAGTAGTGGGTCTGATTCTATATATATGGGTTAAGTAGTGGGTCTGATTCTATATATGGGTTAAGTAGTGGGTCTGATTCTATATATGGGTTAAGTAGTGGGTCTGATTCTATATACGGTTTTAGTAGTGGGTCTGATTCTATATGTATGGGTTAAGTAGTGGGTCTGATTCTATATATGGGTTAAGTAGTGGGTCTGATTCTATATATGGGTTAAGTAGTGGGTCTGATTCTATATATGGGTTAAGTAGTGGGTCTGATTCTATATATGGTTTAAGTAGTGGGTCTGATTCTATATATATGGGTTAAGTAGTGGGTCTGATTCTATATACGGTTTTAGTAGTGGGTCTGATTCTATATACGGTTTTAGTAGTGGGTCTGATTCTATATATATGGGTTAAGTAGTGGGTCTAATTCTATATATGGTTTAAGTAGTGGGTCTGATTCTATATATATGGGTTAAGTAGTGGGTCTGATTCTATATATGGGTTAAGTAGTGGGTCTGATTCTATATATGGGTTAAGTAGTGGGTCTGATTCTATATATGGTTTAAGTAGTGGGTCTGATTCTATATATATGGGTTAAGTAGTGGGTCTGATTCTATATATGGGTTAAGTAGTGGGTCTGATTCTATATATGGGTTAAGTAGTGGGTCTGATTCTATACACGGGTTAAGTAGTGGGTCTGATTCTATATATGGGTTAAGTAGTGGGTCTGATTCTATATATGGGTTAAGTAGTGGGTCTGATTCTATATATGGGTTAAGTAGTGGGTCTGATTCTATATATGGGTTAAGTAGTGGGTCTGATTCTATATATGGGTTAAGTAGTGGGTCTGATTCTATATATGGGTTAAGTAGTGGTTCTGAGTCTATATATATGGGTTAAGTAGTGGGTCTGATTCTATATATATGGGTTAAGTAGTGGGTCTGATTCTATATATGGGTTAAGTAGTGGGTCTGATTCTATATATATGGGTTAAGTAGTGGGTCTGATTCTATATATATGGGTTAATTAGTGGGTCTGATTCTATATATGGGTTAAGTAGTGGGTCTGATTCTATATATGGGTTAAGTAGTGGTTCTGAGTCTTTAAATATGGGTTAAGTAGTGGGTCTGATTCTATATATGGGTTAAGTAGTGGGTCTGATTCTATATATGGGTTAAGTAGTGGGTCTGATTCTATATATGAGATATGTAGTGGGTCTG
The DNA here is from genome assembly GCF_036934945.1 of Oncorhynchus masou masou. Lineage (NCBI taxonomy): Eukaryota > Metazoa > Chordata > Actinopteri > Salmoniformes > Salmonidae > Oncorhynchus > Oncorhynchus masou. Next base: position 91,313 of record NW_027008389.1, on the reverse strand, counting down.
ATTCTATATATGGGTTAAGTAGTGGGTCTGATTCTATATATGGGTTAAGTAGTGGGTTTAGCTTTGATTTTGAGTGCCTTAGCTAAAGGCAAGACACGATGAGTTTGGTATTTTCGGTATTTTATTAGGATCCCCATTAGCTGTTGCAGACAGAACACAGAACACAAAACACAGAACATGAAACATAATACATAATGACATAACACAGAAAATCATTAGACAAGAACACAGAACACAGAACATGAAACATAATACATAATGACATAACACAGAACATCATTAGACAAGAACACAGAACACAGAACACAGAACATAAAACATAATACATAATGACATAATACAGAACATCATTAGACAAGAACACAGAACACAGAACATGAAACATAATACAGAACATCATTAGACAAGAACACAGAACACAGAACATGAAACATAATACAGAACATCATTAGACAAGAACACAGAACACAGAACACAGAACATAATACATAATGACATAATACAGAACATCATTAGACAAGAACAGCTCAAGGACAGAACTACATCATTTTTTTTTAAAGGCACACGTAGTCTACATATCAATACACTGACACAGACTATCTGGGTCCACGAGGGGAGAGGCGTTGTGCCGCGAGGTGTTGCTTAATCTGGGTTTTCTGCCTTGTTTTGTGGAAAGCTAGCTGAAGGCTAATTGTCCAGGTGATGTGTCATGAGATCATTCTGCCTTGGACAGAGATCTACAATGTAAGGACGTTGACGTCCCTGTCTCTATTCCCTGACTACGAAGGGCTCGATGAAGAGAGAGGGAGCATTTCATTTCACGCCTGGTTGCTTGCGTGATGAGCGTCATACTCGCATGGTCGGGCCCGTGTCATATGTCAACCCGCTAAGACAGGTGAGGAGGTTATCCATCTCACGGGAGAAGCATCGTCTCGCACACAGACAAAACAACAGCGCAACGCAACCAACAACCAAGCATATGTGTATGTCGGAGAGTAATAATGTCATATTCAAAAGCTGATTATTAGCATGCATGGAGACTCTATTGGACAGAGGAATACGAGGACCAGTACATACACACATAAACACACACATCAAATCACATGCAAAAGCTTTCGCTGATAAGGCTAATCATGCAAAGAGTTCAGAACCATATATGCGTTTCAATAGAATTCATGAATCATTATAAAAGTATAGAAAATATATTTTTGAAATCAAAAACTAGCAAGTGAGAAGAGTAAATGACATGTTCTCAGAATGTTGACTCTCTGGCTGGGATAAACACAACCATGTTGACTCTCTGGGTTGGATAAACACAACCATGTTGACTCTCTGGGTTGGATAAACACAACCATGTTGACTCTCTGGCTGGGATAAACACAACCATGTTGACTCTCTGGGTTGGATAAACACAACCATGTTGACTCTCTGGGTTGGATAAACACAACCATGTTGACTCTCTGGGTGGGACAAACACAACCATGTTGACTCTCTGGGTCTGATAAACACAACCATGTTGACTCTCTGGGTTGGATAAACACAACCATGTTGACTCTCTGGGTCTGATAAACACAACCATGTTGACTCTCTGGGTCTGATAAACACAACCATGTTGACTCTCTGGGTTGGATAAACACAACCATGTTGACTCTCTAGGTCTGGTAAACATAACCATGTTGACTCTCTGGGTCTGATAAACACAACCATGTTGACTCTCTAGGTCTGATAAACATAACCATGTTGACTCTCTGGCTGGGATAAACACAACCATGTTGACACTCAGGGTCTGATAAACACGACCATGTTGACTCTCTGGGTGGGGTAAACACGACCATGTTGACTCTCAGGGTCTGATAAACACAACCATGTTGACTCTCTGGGTGGGACAAACACAACCATGTTGACTCTCTGGGTCTGATAAACACAACCATGTTGACTCTCTGGGTGGGACAAACACAACCATGTTGACTCTCTGGGTCTGATAAACACAACCATGTTGACTCTCTGGGTGGGACAAACACAACCATGTTGACTCTCTGGGTCTGATAAACACAACCATGTTGACTCTCAGGGTGGGATAAACACAACCATGTTGACTCTCTAGGTCTGATAAACACAACCATGTTGACTCTCTGGCTGGGATAAACACAACCATGTTGACACTCAGGGTCTGATAAACACGACCATGTTGACTCTCTGGGTGGGGTAAACACGACCATGTTGACTCTCAGGGTCTGATAAACACAACCATGTTGACTCTCTGGGTTGGATAAACACAACCATGTTGACTCTCTGGGTTGGATAAACACGACCATGTTGACTCTCTGGGTTGGATAAACACAACCATGTTGACTCTCTGGGTCTGATAAACACAACCATGTTGACTCTCTGGGTGGGGTAAACACAACCATGTTGACTCTCTGAGTGGGGTAAACACAACCATGTTGACTCTCTGGGTTGGATAAACACAACCATGTTGACTCTCTGGGTTGGATAAACACGACCATGTTGACTCTCTGGGTTGGATAAACACAACCATGTTGACTCTCTGGGTCTGATAAACACAACCATGTTGACTCTCTGGGTGGGGTAAACACAACCATGTTGACTCTCTGAGTGGGGTAAACACAACCATGTTGACTCTCTGGGTCTGATAAACACAACCATGTTGACTCTCTGGGTCTACTTCACAATGTCTGTCTGTATATACAATGACATTCCAGAGAATTCCGTGCTTCCAACTTTGTGGCAACAGTTTGGGGAAAGCCCTTCCCTGTGTCAGCGTCAAATATACATATATTTATATATATTTGTATTGACCCTTGTGATGTGTTGGATCCTTTACGCAAAGCAATTAGCGAGTCAGAGAACAGGAAATACTGACAGTGTATAGAAGGGCTGTTGACAAAACACTAATAGACTAGGACTAATGTATTCAGTCCCTCTGAACCAGCATAGAGAGATGAGAGGGTCACATAGTTAACCTGAAATAAATAGGCTTTCCTGGCTAGACCTGGAACGTGGAAAGAGGTATGTTAAAATATCACATCATCAGAAATACATTTACATATTACGAGGTTTTGTGTCCATCTCTCTCTCTCTCTCTTTCTCTCTCTCTCTCTCTCTCTCTGTCTGTCTGTCTGTCTGTCTGTCTGTCTGTCTGTCTGTCTGTCTGTCTGTCTGTCTGTCTGTCTGTCTGTCTGTCTGTCTGTCTGTCTGTCTGTCTGTCTCCCCCTCACTCATTTCCTCTCTCTCCACCTCCCTCCCTCCATCTCTATCTGCCTGTCCAGTGTGATTCATACCCAATGTGCCCTTTGCAATTAAACCTCCAGGTTTCTCACTTAAAGCAGACGGGTGGAGCAGGGCCGGTGTCAGGTTGGCAGGCCGATCAGTCATGCGTGGATGGCAGCACTGCTTCTGCTTGTTAAAGACATCCAGACATCGTGTCTATTGCAATACAACAGCTCGCCATAAAACAGACATTACAATAGTGGCAAGGAGAAATACAGTACATGCAGTATATACATTACATAAAGTAAATACATTATATGCACTACATACACTACATACAGATATAGAGACATACATTACATACAGTACATATAGATATAGAGCACATACAGTACATACAGTATATAGAGTACATATAGATATAGAGTACATACAGTACATACAGTACATATAGATATAGAGTACATACAGATATAGAGACATACATTAATTACAGTACATACAGATATAGAGACAGACAATACATACAGTACATATAGATATAGAGACAGACAGTACATACAGTACATAGAGTAGATACAGTATATAGAGTAGATACAGTATATAGAGTACATATAGATATATATAGTACATACAGTACATACAGTATATAGAGTACATATAGATATAGAGTACATACAGTACATACAGTACATATAGATATAGAGTACATACAGTGCATGCAGTATATAAGGTATATAGAGTACATACAGTACATACAGATATACCCTGTCTTCCTATTCTCCCTCCCTCCCCTTCTCTCCCTCTGTCAATTCAATTTAATTAAATGTCAATTTAAGGGCTTTATTGCCATGGGAAACATATGTTAACATTGCCAAAGCAAGTGAAATAGATAATAAACAATAAACAATGAACAGCAAACATTACACTCACAAAAGTCCCTAAAGAATAAAGACATTTCACATGTGATAGTATGTCTATATACAGTGTTGTAACGATGTGCAAATAGTTAAAGTACAAAAGGGAAATTAACATAAACTGAAATAAAAGGATGTATTTACAATGGTGTTTGTTCTTCACTGGTTTATCAAAATCGTATTTGTTTTTGAATTCTTTGTGGATCTGTGTAATCTGAGGGAAATATTTATCTCTAGTATGGTCATATATTTGGCAGGAGGTTAGGAAGTGCAGCTCAGTTTCCACTTCACTTTGTGGGCAGTGTTGCACATAGCCTGTCTTCTCTTGAGAGCAAGGTCTGCTTCTCTCTCTCTCTCTCGCTCTCTCTGCAATTTTCTCTCTCTCGCTCTCTCTGCGTCTCTCTCTCTCTCTCTATCAATTCAATTTAAGGGCTTTATTGGCATGGGAAACATATGTTAACATTGCCAAAGCAAGTGAAGTAGATAATAAACAAAAGTGAAATAAACAATAAAATGAACAGTAAACACTGACTCTCTACTCTCGCTCTTTCATCCCTCTCCCTCTCTCTAGCCCTTTCTCTCTCTCTCTCTCTCTAGCTCTTTCTCTCTCTCTCCACACTCTAGCCCTCTCTCTCTCTCTCTCTCTACTCTAGCCCTCTCCCTCGCTCTCTCTCTACTCTAGCCCTCTCTCTCTCTCTCTAATCTAACTCCCTCTCTATCTCTCTCTCTCTAATCTAGCCCCCCTCGCTCTCTCTCTCTCTCTCTCTACTCTAGCCCTCTCTCTCTCTCTCTCCCTCTCTCTCTACTCTAGCCCTCTCTCTCTCTCTCTCTCTACTCTAGCCCTCTCTCTCTCTCTCTCTACTCTAGCCCTCTTTCTCTCTCTCTCTACTCTAGCCCTCTCTCTCTCTCTCTCTCTCTACTCTAGCCCTTTCTTTCCTCCCTCTTCTGTGCACTTTCAGCACATTAATGTACTAATTATTCTGACTCGTACTCAGGAGGGGGATTGATTTAAGTCTTTGTAGATGAACTCCGAGCTGTGGATGACCGTTGTTTGAGCTGTTGATGGCCAATGTTTGAGCTGAGGATGGCCGATGTTTGAGCTGGGGATGGCTGTTATTTGAGCTGAGGTTGGCTGTTGTTTGAGCTGTTGATGGCTGTTATTTGAGCTGTGGATGGCCGTTGTTTGAGCTGAGGATGGCTGTTATTTGAGCTGTGGATGTTTTCCCTATACATTTCTATGACATCTAAGATATATTGCCTCAAATCCCCAGCATACACATTAAGGAGGGAAGGAAAACACACACAAAGAAAGAAAAAACAGATGCATTGTGGGGGGAAATTAGCTTGTAGCAGTGGACAAACAAAGTGCTATACAATATTATTCATTTTTCCACATTGTTCTTGTTTGTAATCATGCGCTCCAACTCCCTGTCATGCTCTTCAACTTCCTATTCCTCCCTCAGATGCCAATTAGTATGATGTGTCACAGAGAGAACTGGCGGCGTCCTCTCTCCCTCTATCTCTCTCTCTCTCTGTCTCTCTCTCTCTCTCTCTCTCTCTCTCTCTCTGTCTCTCTCTCTCTCTCTCTCTCTCTCTCTCTCTCTCTCTCTCTCTCTCTCTCTCTCTGTCTTCCTCTCCCCCCCTCTCTCTCTCTCTCTCTCTCTCTCTCCCTCTGTCTTCCTCTCTAACTCTCTCTCTCTCTTAGTCTTCCTCTCTAACTCTCTCCCTCTCTCTCCCTCTCTCTCTCTCGCCCTCTCTCTCTCTCCCCCTCTCTCTCTGTCTTCCTCTCTCTTCCTCCCTCTCTCATCCCTCTCCCTTGCTGCCTCTTTCTCTCTGCCTGACGCATAAAGCAGAATACATCCAAGCCATAGTTAACCCCATTGTTCCTGCTTGACAGCACCCGACACTTAGCCGGCCTGACATGTGCAGTAATCTACAAGCAGAAAGTTTACCTGACAGGGTGGCCTGACAGTGTGGCCTACATAATCATTCTCGCCATCTCCTTCTCTCCAGCCCCCTGCCCCCCCCCCCCATCACCCCTTTCCTCCCCTACTCCTCCATTTTCCCTGAATCAACCCACCCAACCTCCACTCCAATCCGACTCATCCCTTGTTCTGATACATCTTGTTTGAGAGCATTAGGAAGAGATCAATCATTTGTCAAGGCTCTATGTTGTTACAGGCCTTTTGTTTCCAGGCATAGCATGACGCTGGGAAAACGGGGGAGGGATCAGGCGGAGGACAGCAATCAAAATTAATGCAGGTTGGAACTCTGGTGGCCGTTGATTTACTCTGACAAACTGACTGGGTCCCTATAACACTCTGGGGGGGGGGGGTTTACCCTGTCCTCCACTATGCTGACTGACTGGGTCCCTATAACACTCTGGGGGTTACCCTGTCCTCCACTATGCTGACAGACTGGGTCCCTATAACACTCTGGGGGGGGGGGGGTACCCTGTCCTCCACTATGCTGACTGACTGGGTCCCTATAACACTCTGGGGGGGGGGGTTACCCTGTCCTCCACTATGCTGACTGACTGGGTCCCTATAACACTCTAGGGGGGGGTTACCCTGTCCTCCACTATGCTGACTGACTGGGTCCCTATAACACTGTAGGGGGGGGGGGGGTTTACCCTGTCCTCCACTATGCTGACTGACTGGGTCCCTATAACACTCTGGGGGGGGGTTACCCTGTCCTCCACTATGCTGACTGACTGGGTCCCTATAACACTGTAGGGGGGTTTACCCTGTCCTCCACTATGCTGACTGACTGGGTCCCTACAACACTCTGGGGGGGGGTTACCCTGTCCTCCACTATGCTGACTGACTGGGTCCCTATAACACTCTAGGGGGGGGTTTACCCTGTCCTCCACTATGCTGACTGACTGGGTCCCTACAACACTCTGGGGGGGTTACCCTGTCCTCCACTATGCTGACTGACTGGGTCCCTATAACACTCTAGGGGGGGGGTTTACCCTGTCCTCCACTATGCTGACTGACTGGGTCCCTACAACACTCTGGGGGGGGGGGGGGGGGGTTACCCTGTCCTCCACTATGCTGACTGACTGCGTCCCTATAACACTCTGGGGGGGGGGGTGTTACCCTGTCCTCCACTATGCTGACTGACTGGGTCCCAATAACACTCTGGGGGGGTTACCCTGTCCTCCACTATGCTGACTGACTGGGTCCCTATAACACTCTGGGGGGGGGTTACCCTGTCCTCCACTATGCTGACTGACTGCGTCCCTATAACACTCTGGGGGGGGGGTTACCCTGTCCTCCACTATGCTGACTGACTGGGTCCCTATAACACTCTGCGGGGTTACCCTGTCCTCCACTATGCTGACTGACTGGGTCCCTATAACACTCTGGGGGGGGGGGGGGGGGGGGGGTACCCTGTCCTCCACTATGCTGACTGACTGGGTCCCTATAACACTCTAGGGGGGGGTTACCCTGTCCTCCACTATGCTGACTGACTGGGTCCCTATAACACTCTAGGGGGGGGTTACCCTGTCCTCCACTATGCTGACTGACTGGGTCCCTATAACACTCTGGGGGGGGGGGGGTTACCCTGTCCTCCACTATGCTGACTGACTGGGTATATGGGACTACGTGTGTATGTGTGTGTGTGTATATGCAGTCAGTATCTACAGCCTATATCAGGGGAAGTGATTGGGTCGAGCTGAGGTCTTTTCCTTTAGGACATGCTTAGCGAGTTAGTGAGACTTGGCGAGTTAGTGAGGCATAGAGAGTTAGTGAGGCTTAGCGAGTTAGTGAGGCTTAGCGAGTTAGTGAGGCTTAGCGAGTTAGTGAGGCTTAGCGAGTTAGTGAGGCTTAGCGGGTTAGTGAGGCTTAGAGAGTTAGTGAGGCTTAGCGAGTTAGTGAGGCTTAGCGGGTTAGTGAGGCTTAGCGAGTTAGTGAGGCTTAGCGGGTTAGTGAGGCTTAGCGAGTTAGTGAGGCTAAGCGAGTTAGTGAGGTATAGCGGTTAGTGAGGCATAGAGAGTTAGTGAGGCTAAGCGAGTTAGTGAAGCTTAGAGAGTTAGTGAGGCTTAGCAAGTTAGTGAGGTTTAGCGAGTTATTGAGGTTGAGCAAGTTAGTGAGGCTTAGCGAGTTAGTGAAGCTTAGAGAGTTAGTGAGGCTTAGAGAGTTAGTGAGGTTTAGCGAGTTAGTGAGGTTGAGCAAGTTAGTGAGGCTTAGCGAGTTAGTGAGGCTTAGAGAGTTATTGAGGCATAGAGAGTTAGTGAAGCTTAGCGAGTTAGTGAGGCGTAGTTAGTGAAGCTTAGCGAGTTAGCGCCTAATGCTAATCTAACGCTAATCCTGAAGTTTGGCCATCAAGGAATGTTTAATTAATTTAATTTTCTTCCGTGTTATGCTGGACTGCATGAAGGGTGCTCAGTGGCCGATCTGCTTAGCGTTACAGCAAGATTACATTATGTTTCCCCTTTACCCAGAGGCCTCAGGGGGAAGAAGCTTTGTTCCAGAAGCTCTGCTACGGCTGCTGTGTTAGCACTATCTATCAGTCTTTTCCAGGAGGCCAATTACAATAAAAGCTGAGAGGAGACAGTCAGGGAGCGACCTAAATGGCAGTATTGGACAAGAAGCGGATACTCTTAGCGCACGGGGACAAACACCTACCTGGAGGCGACAGAAGTCCCTCCTAAAATATGCCACCTTTAGACACAACTATGACAAAACAATCAACAAAAAACGGGCCACAACTCGTGCAGCTCTGTCCCATGCTGGGTCTGTACATAGTCAATGGTAGGCCTCTAGGGGACTGTCACATGCTGGGTCTGTACATAGTCAATGGTAGGCCTCTAGGAGACTGTTACCTGCTGGGTCTGTACATAGTCAATGGTAGGCCTCTAGGAGACTGTTACCTGCTGGGTCTGTACATAGTCAATGGTAGGCCTCTAGGGGACTGTTACATGCAGGGTCTGTACATAGTCAATGGTAGGCCTCTAGGGGACTGTTACCTGCTGGGTCTGTACATAGTCAATGGTAGGCCTCTAGGGGACTGTTACATGCTGGGTCTGTACATAGTCAATGGTAGGCCTCTAGGGGACTGTTACCTGCAGGGTCTGTACATAGTCAATGGTAGGCCTCTAGGGGACTGTCACATGCTGACTTGACACGTCGCACGCACGAGCGTTGCAAAACAAATTTAGAAATTCATGTTATTCAATTATTGCACCCATACTGCTCGCGTGTCGCCAACGAGCGTCTGCGTTGCCAAGGGCTAAAATAGAGGTCACTCCTATTTCTGATGCAGATCACGCTGCAAGTCCTGCCTCTCCCATCTCCTCATTGGTTTATAGAAGCAGGCACCCACGTGCCATCTCCTTATTGGTTGTACCAACGTGGGTGATTGAAAGACTAAATGTTTGTCCGGTTGTCGTGGTAGTACTATGAATGTACATTTGGTGTATCATTTTACAACAGGAAATGCTTAATTCGGCAGGAGTTAATATCATGTAAGGCTACGTGAGAGGTTATAGACCGACAGTCAGTGTCCAGATTTCAGTTTGGCTACTATTCCATTTAACCCATCTGAACAGTAGCCTACATTTCTCTTGACATTCTATTTTGAAGTCCCCATTTTGTGAATGTCGAATTTGTATTGCGCCTCACATGACATCACGCATAATCCTCTTCTACCACATCACTAAATCTTTCCCGAACATTAGGCTACTGCTCTGGCCCTCCGTTCTAATTATTTCCAACTGTCCATTTAGCAGCTGTTCTCGTACTGAATTAAACTTCGACATGGTCCTTTTTTGCTTCAGTGGATCAACATTTGGCGATTGACATGTATTTGGCGAGCATACAGTCAGGCCCTCAAGCTTAGGATACGCACCAACGGCAGATAACAATATTGAGAGAAAAGTCTCACTGTAGCCTATAAACAAGGATTATACATTCATGGGTATTTTTATGCATTATCTTCTCTTTATTCAACACTTGCGCCATCCACACGCCCTACATCAACATGCCTTACATCCACACGCTCTTCATCCACTCACTCTTCATCCACGCGCCCTTCATCCACACGCCCTTCATCCACACGCCCTTCATCGATGCCCTCTTCATCCACACGCCCTTCATCCACACGCCCTTCATCGACGCCCTCTTCATCCACACGCCCTTCATCCACACGCCCTTCATCCACACGCCCTTCATCCACACGCCCTTCATCGACGCCCTCTTCATCCACACGCCCTTCATCGACGCCCTCTTCATCCACACGTCCTTCATCGACGCCCTCTTCATCCACACACCCTTCATCGACGCCCTCTTCATCCACACGCCCTTCATCGACGCCCTCTTCATCCACACGCCCTTCATCGACGCCCTCTTCATCCACACGCCCTTCATCGACGCCCTCTTCATCCACATGCCCTTCATCGACGCCCTCTTCATCCACACGCCCTTCATCGACACCCTCTTCATCCACGCGCCCTTCATCGACGCCCTCTTTAGCCACACGATATTTATGACCATAAACCCACCCGCTCTTTGAAAAGTCTGCATTTGAGTTGTTACAAGTATAGTGTCCATTTGCAAAATATCCTGACAAAACATCTGGAATCTTTAGCACATCAACTTTTTTTTACAATGTATTTTTATTTAACCTTTATTTAACCAGGAAGGGCTCATTTCATTTTCAAGAACGTCCTGGTGAAGATAGGCAGCGTCAAGTCATTACAAAAGAATTACAGACAGACAACATGAAAAATTACAAGTAATCTAGTAAAAACCATAGAATTCACAAGAGTAAAACAAAATCAAAAACAGCCAATTAAAAACATTGACAGGTCAGGGAATCAGTCTCAAAATCCTTCATCCGTGATTTAAAAACACCAATCGGGACAAGTTCTTCCAGTTTAAACGTATTTTGTAAGGCGTTCCAAGACGATGGTGCAGAGCACATAAAAGCCCTTTTACCAAATTCAGTTCGGACATTTGGAACAGTTAGCAGGATAAAGTCCAGCGAACGAAGAGACGACCCACCACATTCCTGAACAATAAAAATGCCGAAATAAAAAGGTTACTAAACCCAAAATGGCTTTGTATATAAAAGTATACCAGTGCCTGAGCCTACGCGTGACTAGAGAAGGCCAGCCAACCCTGGTATACAAAGTGCAGTGGTGCGTAAGGGTTTTGCAGTTTAAAATTAAATAAAGGGTGTCAATTGATCTCAAATACTGAGTGGAAGCATTCATATAAATCAAATAAATCCACAAAACCTCAATCGATGCTAACCGACTTAGCATTGTATCTTTTCCTTAACCCTGCTCTTGTATTCACACATTTTCAAATGTACAAACCATACTTTAACAGGTGACGAATCTAATTCATGGTACGGTACATGGATATGTCTGAATCGGGTTAACCATTCAGTCATCTCTTCATGCCAACGTGATGCTAATTGCTAATTTGAAGGAAGTGAAGGGAGATGCTAATTGCTCATTTGAAAGGAAGGAAGTGAAGGGCTAATTGCTAACTTGAAGGAAGGAAGTGAAGGGAGAGGCTAATTGCTAATTTGAAGGAAGGAAGTGAAGGGAGAGGCTAATTGCTAACTTGAAGGAAGGAAGTGAAGGGAGAGCCTAATTGCTAACTTGAAGGAAGGAAGTGAAGGGAGAGGCTAATTGCTAATGGACCGGCATATGATTGTAAATGATAGATGCAAATGACTGCCTTTCATTGTTTCCTGGTTGAGCTCAATATATATAGAGGGGACATTTTGAACCCCCCCCCCCCCTCGCAATTAATGGTTTGTTCTTCATCCAATAACACCTGCTCCACGTTCAGTAGGTAGACATAGCGGGTAGAAATGTCACGAATAGAGCTGACTTGATTCCCTATTCAATTCAATTAGTTTGTACTACATAACGCAGGCTGATATTACAAAGTGTAATAGCCCATGTTGATAATTGTTCTGTTGAAACCAATGCAGCATTACAATACAACCCCCCCTGCCATTATACGACACACGCGCACACACACACACACACACACACACACACACACACACACACACACACACACACACACACACACACACACACACACACACACACACACACACACATCCTGTCATTATACTCGACTGACTCCTGCCTCAGTTTAATTATTCAGGGCTATTAGCCTTTCAATCCGTCATTGACACTGAGCGGTGTGTGTGTGTGTGTGTGTGTGTGTGTGTGTGTGTATGTCTAGGAGATTGTACCACAGCAGTGTTACTCCAGGGGTCCGACGACACAGGAACACAGCAGCACTGTGCAGGTGCTCTCTGCCTGCCACTAGAAATCACACACAACTGTTTTATTGCTACTCGCTCTACTCAGGCTCAGATACATTAGCCAGGTCTCAGAGGGGAGGTAGGGTTTTAGTTGTACACGCCTTAGGATTTGTTCTTTTTTTTTGTAATAAAAAAAAAAAAGTACAGCTTGTCATCATCTTGGTAACCGGGCGAGACGTAAAATGAAAGGAGATTCGCTGTTCGCTGTAGCCTTCAGAGAGATACGGAGGGCGGAAGGATGAAAGATACAATTCATTCTCTTGTGGACAGACCCCACTTAGGATGGTATCGAAGCGCATGTAAAAACAGACCGTTTTCCCGATTTCACATATTTTGTTTCAGCGCTGGTCGTTTAGATCCCTGATTCCACAGGTGTTTAGAACTTCGTACGGTGAGGGGGGGACATTTAGCGTAGAGTTTCCATTTATTAAGGGGTGGAGAATTTTGCTAAGTTTTGCTATATCGTATTTCTTAACATTACACAATCTCTTCGTGTTTTATGTAAATTGTCACTGAGCTAACGTATGAAATTGTTCTAAAATGGTCATGCCATCAATCATTTAACGTTTGGATTTAAAGAATATTTAAACCCCCCCCAAAAATATTTTCAAATGATTTTGGCCTTTACTACCATCGCCTGTAGAAAAGCATTGAATGACACATTCATAAATGTTAAAAAAAATTACAGAAAAAAAAATATCTTAAGGAATAAATTAAAGTGTCTGTCCTATATATAGGAGATCTAAGACAGCTCGGGAAATGTTTAAGTTTTTTCGGACACATATCTAACCCCTTGTTTTCTCATTAACATCTGCTAACCATGTGACTAATACCATTAGATTTGATTTGATTTGAGCTTTGGAACACTCGGAACTAGAAGCACAAGCATTTCGCTACACTCTACACTAAATTTTATTTTATTTTATTTGAGCTTTGGAACACTTTGTTTTTGTAGACCAAAACCCCATCCCACTTTCTGGCACCTACTTCCATATCCTGTACGAAGGCACTTAAATCCCAAGTGGCGCTGCGGTCTAAGGCACTGCATCTCAGTACCAAGAGGTGTTACTACGGTACCTGGTTCAAATCCAGTTATTAATGCGGTCAAGAATGTGATTTTCTTGTACTTTATTTATATAAATAATACATTGAGTGTACGGCACATTAAGAATACCTGCTCTCTCCATGACATAAGCTGACCAGGTGAATCCAGGTGAAAGCTATGATCCCTTATTGATGTCACTTGTTAAATCCACTTCAATTAGTGTAGATGAAGGAGAGGAGACGGGTTAAAGATGGATATTTAAGCCTTGAGACAATTGAGACATGGATTCAAAGGGTGAATGGGCAAGACAAAATATATATATATATATTTAAATGTGCCATTTATTTAACTAGGCAAGTCAGTTAAGAACAAATTCTTGTGTACAATGACGGCCTACCCCGGCCAAACCAGGACGACGCTGGGCCAATTGTACCTCCAAATGACGGCTGGATGTGATACAGCCTGGATTTGAACCAGGGACCGGTGAGCAACCACGGCCCTATGTGTATGCGTGTGTGTTTGTATGTGTGTGTGTGTGTTTGTATGCGTGTGTGTGTGTATGCGTGTGTGTGTGTGGGCTGTGACTAGGGAGAAGCATTAATAGACATTGAAAGCTGTGGCACTGGATCCATGGCAGCTGCTTTGTTCAATGTTTCATAGTGTACACAAACACACACACACACTACAGACACAGCTGCACTCCAAATGAGAGTTAATATTGAAGGGGGCCGCCCACCCTGGGTCTTCCCTGTCACATGGTCTGAGTGTCAAGCCCGCGTCAGCTTCAACTTCCACTTCCCTGTGACACTAGCTCAGAGGACAGTGGGTTTCACCCTCTCCTCTCCATCCTTTCCTTTTCTCTCCTTTTCTCTCCTCTCCTCTCCATCCTTTCCTTTTCTCTCCTAACCTCTCCTTTCCCTTTAAGAAGAAAATAAATTCCACAAATTAACTTTTAACAAGGCACACCTGTTAATTGAAATATATTCCAGGTGACTACCTCACAAAGCTGGTTGAGAGAATACCAAGAGTGTGCAAATCTGTCATCAAGGCAAAGGGTGGCTACATTGAAGAATCTAAAATATATTTGTTTAACACTTTTTTGGTTATTACATGATTCCATATGTGTTAGTTCATAGTGTTGATGTCATCACTATTATTTTACAATGTAGAAAATAGTAAAAACAAAGAAAAACCCTTGAGTAGGTGTGTCCAAACTTTGGACTGGCACTGTACATATAGAAACTAATGTCTAGTCGAGTGGTGCCCTTGAGTGTCTGTTATGATTCCCTTTATGCCATACAACACTCCTTCCGTGGCCTCCAACTGCTCTTAAACGCTAGTAAAACCAAATGCATGCTTTTCAACCGATCGCTGCCTGCACCCGCATACCCGACTAGCATCACCACACTGGATGGTTCCGACCTTGAATATGTGGACACCTATAAGTACCTAGGTGTCTGGCTAGACTGCAAAATCTCCTTCCAGACCCATATCAAACATCTCCAATCGAAAATCAAATCAAGAGTCGGCTTTCTATTCCGCAATAAAGCCTCCTTCACTCACGCTGCCAAACTTACCGTAGTAAAACTGACTATCCTACCGATCCTCGACTTCGGCGATGTCATCTACAAAATTGCTTCCAACACTCTTCTCAGCAAACTGGATGCAGTTTATCACAGTGCCATCCGTTTTGTCACTAAAGCACCTTATACTACCCACCACTGCGACTTGTACATATTCATCGCAAGACCCACTGGCTCCAGGTCATCTACAAGGCCATGCTAGGTAAAGCTCCGCCTTATCTCAGTTCACTGGTTACGATGGCAACACCCATCCGTAGCACGCGCTCCAGCAGGTGTATCTCACTGATCATCCCTGGAACCACTGGAACCATCCTTTCGTTCCAGTACTCTGCTGCCTGTGACTGGAACGAATTGCAAAAATCGCTGAAGTTGGAGACTTTTATCTCCTCACCAACTTCAAACATCAGCTATCTGAGCAGCTAACCGATCGCTGCAGCTGTACATAATCTATTGGTAAATAGCCCACCCATTTTCACCTACCTCATCCCCACAGTTTTTATTTATTTACTTTTCTGCTCTTTTGCACACCAATATCTCTACCTGTACATGATCATCTGATCATTTATCACTCCAGTGTTAATCTGCAATATTGTAATTATTCGCCTACCTCCTCATGCCTCATGCCTTTTGCACACATTGTATATAGACTCCCCCTTTTATATAGACTCGCTCACACACACGCTCACACACACACACACGCTCACACACACACACACACACGCTCACACACACGCACACACACACGCACACACACACGCTCAAACGCTCACACACACACACACGCACACACACACACACACACACGCACACACACACGCTCAAACACACACACACACACACGCTCACACACACACACACACACGCTCACACACGCACACACACACGCACACACACACGCTCAAACGCACACACACACACACACACACACACACACACACGCTCAAACACACACACACACACACACACACACACACACACACACACACACACACACACACACACACACACACACACACACACACACACACACACACACTAGTTGAGTATGATGCGAAGTGCCCTGTCTGTGGCGGAGCAGCTGTATAAAGAAAACAGCTGCTGAAACGTCCCCCAGTGTCTCCTGCAATCTATCAGGCAGAACACAGTGGTCATCTCAGCCTGTTTGTGTGAGTGTGTGTGTGTCTGTGTGTATGTGTCTGTGTGCGTATGTATGTCTGTCTGTGTGCGTGTGTGTGTGTGTGTGGGTGGGTGGTCATCTCAGCCTGTCTGTGTGAGTGTGTGTGTGTCTGTGTGTATGTGTCTGTGTGTATGTATGTCTGTCTGTGTGCGTGTGTGTGTGGGTGGGTGGTCATCTCAGCCTGTCTGTGTGAGTGTGTATGTGTCTGTGTGTATGTGTCTGTGTGTATGTATGTCTGTCTGTGTGCGTGTGTGTGTGGGTGGGTGGTCATCTCAGCCTGTGTGTGTGTGTGTGTGTGTATACGTGTGTGCGTGTGTGCATGTATGTGTGTGCGTGTGCACGTGTGTGTGTGCGTGTGCGTGTGTGTGTATGTCCATTCCAGCCTTTAGTGTCACAGCACTGACGCTGTAACAAAGACATCTGCAGGAGGGTCCGGACACAAAACCCTCTCACACTGTGATCCTGTCCTCTTCCAGCCTACAGTATAGCCTACAGTATGAACTACAGTATAGCCTACAGTATGAACTACAGTATAACCTACAGTATAGCCTACGGTATGAACTACAGTATAGCCTACAGTATGAACTACAGTATACCCTACAGTATGAACTACAGTATAGCCTACAGTATAGCCTAACAGTATAACTTACAGTATAGCCTACAGTATGAACTACAGTATACCCTACAGTATGAACTACAGTATAGCCTACAGTATGAACTACAGTATATCCTACAGTATAACCTACAGTATAGCCTACAGTATAACCTAGAGTATAACCTACAGTATACCTACAGTATAGCCTACAGTATGAACTACAGTATATCCTACAGTATAGCCTACAGTATAACCTACAGTATAGCCTACAGTATAACCTACAGTATAGCCTACAGTATAACCTACAGTATAACCTACAGTATAGCCTACAGTATGAACTACAGTATAACCTACAGTATAACCTACAGTATGAACTACAGTATAGCCTACAGTATAGCCTACAGTATAACCTACAGTATAGTCTACAGTATAAACTACAGTATAGGCTACAGTATGACCTACAGTATAACCTACAGTATAGCCTACAGTATAGCCTACAGTATGAACTACAGTATAACCTACAGTATAACCTACAGTATGAACTACAGTATAGCCTACAGTATAGCCTACAGTATAACCTACAGTATAGCCTACAGTATAACCTACAGTATAACCTACAGTATAGCCTACAGTATAGCCTACAGTATAACCTACAGTATAACCTACAGTATATCCTACAGTATAGCCTACAGTATAACCTACAGTATAGCCTACAGTATAACCTACAGTATAGCCTACAGTATAACCTACAGTATAACCTACAGTATAACCTACAGTATAACATACAGTATGAACTACAGTATAACCTACAGTATAGCTTAATCCTGTCCTCTTCCAGCCTACAGTATAGCCTACAGAATAGCCTACAGTATAACCTACAGTATAACCTACAGTATAGCCTACAGTATAACCTACAGTATAACCTACAGTATAGCCTACAGTATAACCTACAGTATAGTCTACAGTATAAACTACAGTATAGCCTACAGTATGACCTACAGTATAACCTACAGTATAACCTACAGTATAGCCTACAGTATAACCTACATAATAGCCTACAGTATAACCTACAGTATAGTCTACAGTATAAACTACAGTATAGCCTACAGTATGACCTACAGTATAACCTACAGTATAAACTACAGTATAGCCTACAGTATAGCCTACAGTATAACCTACAGTATAGTCTACAGTATAAACTACAGTATAGGCTACAGTATGACCTACAGTATAACCTACAGTATAGCCTACAGTATAGCCTACAGTATGAACTACAGTATAACCTACAGTATAACCTACAGTATGAACTACAGTATAGCCTACAGTATAGCCTACAGTATAACCTACAGTATAGCCTACAGTATAACCTACAGTATAACCTACAGTATAGCCTACAGTATAGCCTACAGTATAACCTACAGTATAACCTACAGTATATCCTACAGTATAGCCTACAGTATAACCTACAGTATAGCCTACAGTATAACCTACAGTATAGCCTACAGTATAACCTACATTATAACCTACAGTATAACCTACAGTATAACATACAGTATGAACTACAGTATAACCTACAGTATAGCTTAATCCTGTCCTCTTCCAGCCTACAGTATAGCCTACAGAATAGCCTACAGTATAACCTACAGTATAACCTACAGTATAGCCTACAGTATAACCTACAGTATAACCTACAGTATAGCCTACAGTATAACCTACAGTATAGTCTACAGTATAAACTACAGTATAGCCTACAGTATGACCTACAGTATAACCTACAGTATAACCTACAGTATAGCCTACAGTATAACCTACATAATAGCCTACAGTATAACCTACAGTATAGTCTACAGTATAAACTACAGTATAGCCTACAGTATGACCTACAGTATAACCTACAGTATAGCCTACAGTATAGAATACAGTATGAACTACAGTATAACCTACAGTATAGCTTAATCCTGTCCTCTTCCAGCCTACAGTATAGCCTACAGTATAACCGACAGTATAGCCTACAGTATAACCTACAGTATACCCGACAGTATAGTCTACAGTATAGCCTACAGTATAACCTACAGTATAGCCTACAGTATAGCCTACAGTATAACCTACAGTATTATCTACAGTATAACCTACAGTATAACCTACAGTATAGCCTACATTCTGAACTACAGTATAACCTACAATATAGCCTACAGTATAACCTACAGTATAACCTACAGTATAGCTTAATCCCGTCCTCTTCCAACCTACAGTATAACCTACAGTATAAACTACAGTATAACCTACAGTATGGCTTAATCCCGTCCTCTTCCAACCTACAGTATAACCTACAGTATAGCCTACAGTATAACCTACAGTATAGCCTACAGTATAACCTACAGTATAGCCTACAGTATAACCTACAGTATAACCTACAGTATAGCCTACAGTATAACCTACAGTATTATCTACAGTATAACCTACAGTATAACCTACAGTATAGCCTACAGTATAACCTACAGTATAACCTACAGTATAACCTACAGTATAGCCTACATTCTGAACTACAGTATAACCTACAATATAGCCTACAGTATAACCTACAATATAGCCTACAGTATAACCTACAGTATATCCTACAGTATAACCTACAGTATAGCCTACAGTATAGCTTAATCCTGTCCTCTTCCAACCTACAGTATAGCCTACAGTATAGCCTACAGTATAACCTACAGTATAACCGACAGTATAGCCTACAGTATAGCCTACAGTATAGCCTACAGTATAGCCTACAGTATAACCTACAGTATAGCCTACAGTATAACCTACAGTATAACCTACAGTATAGCCTACAGTATAACCTACAGTATAACCTACAGTATAACCGACAGTATAGCCTACAGTATAGCCTACAGTATAACCTACAGTATAGCCTACAGTATAGCCTACAGTATAGCCTACAGTATAGCCTACAGTATAACCTACAGTATAGCCTACAGTATAGCCTATAGTATAACCTACAGTATAACCGACAGTATAGCCTACAGTATAGCCTACAGTATAACCTACAGTATAGCCTACAGTATAACCTACAGTATAACCTACAGTATAGCCTACAGTATAACCTACAGTATAGCCTACAGTATAACCTACAGTATAACCGACAGTATAGCCTACAGTATAACCTACAGTATAACCTACAGTATAGCCTACAGTATAACCTACAGTATAACCTACAGTATAACCTACAGTATAGCCTACAGTATAACCGACAGTATAACCTACAGTATAACCTACAGTATAGCCTACAGTATAACCTACAGTATAACCTACAGTATAGCCTACAGTATAACCTACAGTATAGCCTACAGTATAACCTACAGTATAACCTACAGTATAGCCTACAGTATAACCTACAGTATAACCTACAGTATAACCTACAGTATAGCCTACAGTATAACCTACAGTATAACCTACAGTATAACCGACAGTATAGCCTACAGTATAACCTACAGTATAGCCTACAGTATAACCTACAGTATAGCCTACAGTATAGCCTACAGTATAACCTACAGTATAGCCTACAGTATAGCCTACAGTATACCATAGCAACAACTGGAGTACAGCAGCTGGGTAATGTTGGTGTGAAGCTAATCTCAGAGTCTGTTTATATTGAGGAAGGTGAAGCTAATCTCAGAGTCTGTTTATATTGAGGAAGGTGAAGCTAATCTCAGTCTACATTGACAAAGGTGAAGCTAATCTCAGTCTGTTTATATTGAGGAATGTGAAGCTAATCTCAGAGCCTGTTTACATTGAGGAAGGTGAAGCTAATCTCAGTCTGTTTACATTGAGGAATGTGAAGCTAATCTCAGAGTCTACATTGAGGAAGGTGAAGCTAATCTCAGAGTCTACATTGACAAAGGTGAAGCTAATCTCAGAGTCTGTTTACATTCAGGAAGGTAAAGCTAATCTCAGAGTCTACATTGAGGAAGGTGAAGCTAATCTCAGTCTACATTGACAAAGGTGAAGCTAATCTCAGAGTCTGTTTACATTGAGGAAGGTGAAGCTAATCTCAGAGTCTGTTTACATTGGGGAGGCTGATGCTAGCTCTGATATTGCGAACATTTGCAATTTAGGCAGTCAGTTGTCTGTCCTACGTACACAAACAAAGCATTATTTAAAAAATATAACAGAAAAAATGTTGTGCTTTTTGGTGTAAAGCATTTTTTAAATCGTACACGATGGGTAGATTTATCTTTCATTTGCTGTATTGGACTTGTTAATGTGTGAAAGTTACACATTTCACCAGATACACAGTGCACAAGCACTTACAAACAAACAATTCCACACAAGGACATGGGGGGGGGGGGGGGCAGAGGGTTAAATACACAACACTTAATGAAGGAAATGGAAACCAGGTGTGTAGGAAAACAAGACAAAACAAATGGAAAATGTAAAAGTGGATCGACGATGGCTAGAAAACCGGTGACGCCGATGGCTGATCAAGGAGAGGAAACGACTTTGGTGGAAGTCGTGACAAGGCCATCATAGATTATCTTTTGGTCTACACTGGATTTAGCCTCATATCCAATATGACTTCTATAATACCATTTGATGGAGGGTAAATCCCAGGAAATATTTTGAAAAATTGTGTACGACACTCATGCACTTTAAAGACCCTTACACAATAGAATTAGTTGTTGCAAACTTCCCACAAGTTGTTGAGAAAATGTTCTGCAAAAGAGCCACAAAATGTTGCCAAAAGTTTGCAGATGTTTGTCACGGGTGGTGAGTTTGTGGCAAACCTTTGACAACAATAATAGTTCACCAGAAGTTGTTTCTGGTGAACACATGAGTTCTAAGACCAGTAACCGTTGATGACCAGCCAGGGGAAAATACAATTCAGTTGGAAATGGAAACCAAGCGATCTACTTACCAAAGTTTTCCAGTGAGTGTCTAACATAATGATTTAACTTCCTAATAAACTTTAAATTGTGTTAACTAATTGACGCCTGGTTAGCAATTACTACATCATTTGTTTTAATAGTATTTATACAAGGCAGATTGTTTTCCTTTACGACTGGCTCTACAGGGTGGCAAAGAATTTGGCCCCTCAAGTTTTGTTACCCCATAAACACAGCACATGGTATATGAATTGCCCTGCCTTGTTTTGCCAATGAAAGCGCTGCCGGGCCTGTGTGCTTAAGATCTGAGGAAGGGTGAGGGAAGGGGATGTAACAATGTAATATTCAGTAGTTCAAATCAAAAAAATGCATTCTGATTGGACACTTAGCCATGTAATGTCATAAGGTACCGCCTTCATTTTCTTGTTTAGGAAGCTCATTGGTTCCCAGGGAGTTTTTATTTTTTTCTCTCACAGAGAAAGGAAAAAGTTGTGCAGACATCTACAGCTAATAATAGGCTAGCTCGTAGCTAGTAGCTTCGTTAGGTTTTGGTAGTAGCTGAATAATTATAGCTCGTTGGCTAAGCTGTGATCAGCACAAATGTTTGGGCCCCTGTCACTAGCACCTAACGACCTTTTGGATCTGACCAAAACAGAACCAGTGGAAGCACAGTTTATTGTGGCACGTTCTTGCAAAGTGAAATTTCAATCATTATTCAAGGATACGGCGAGCCATTTTCAGCAACGACGACAGTGTTGTTGGCAATGATCCACGATTAACAGTTCTTTGGGGTATCTACAGAAATGTGAGAGAATGTGTTCTCCACACTGTGGCTCTGTTGGGGGTTACTTTTGTGGGTAACTTTCACACCTTTAGGAAAATGTAGTAAACTTTACTGCAAAGAGGATGGGATTCATCCAAATCATCTTGGTGCCTCTGGACCCTCATAGCTGAGCTGAGACATTGACTTATCAACACCACCCCGCAAGTCCCGTTTACCTGTACATCGACTCTTGTTTCAGAGATTATGCTTTCAAACAGGTGGCCAGCTGTAGCAAAAAATATGATTAAAAAGCATCATCATATTTCCATTCAGTCTAGAATGGGAACAGAGGCTTTTATTAAACCTGCTTTCGCAACGAGGGGATGGAGTTTGGTTTCAAAGATATGATCACATTCCAGAACTTGATACCACTTTCCACTCTCTGGATACACAACTCAAGAAATTTGTTGATTTTAGCTTTTTCTTAAAAACCAGGGATAGACCTACATCTACCTCTCAGATGTCTGAATGACTGAAGGACTGCCAGTCAGACATAGAATCAGTCTGTCGAGCCTTCGCTCATGCTACATTTCCTTCAAGGTCATTTCTCAGACAATTCATGTGTAAACCAAGGATTATAACAGTCTTGTGCTGTTAGTGTTTTCTTGTACGGAGCATGTTTATCTGCAACATAGTTAAACAGGGAAATAAATGAAATAAGGGCCTGATCTGAGTTAGTGAATGTTGACACACACACCCCTCCCCTCCCAGTCACTCAATCCCAGCTCAGACTAAAACATTTTGCTCATTACAATTCCCCAAAATGTCTGTTTGTAATAATACACATGAGCGAGATCCAGGTAGCTTCTCTTATGCAGGTAACGGGACAACGGTATCTGAGCTCGTTGGCTGTAAACTTACGAAGAGGCTTTTTGTTAGAATAATATCTAATAGAGTAACATTGCCAGGGTGTTTATTAACGTTGGTGTGTGTTTAGTTATCAACTGAGGTAGATTTAGCTCAGTGCAAAAAAACTTTCAGCCAATCAGATATTGGCATTAACCAAATCTAGATTCATATCACCGCTATCAAGTAATTCAGATTGAACGTAGTGAGACAGCAGGTCAGACAATTTGCTCACAACGCATATGGGAGCTGAGGAATGGCAATTACATTCCCACTTGCGCCAGATAGGCATTTCTTTGACCAAGTTCCACGTTTAGAACTAGACCTTGAAATGGCTGATTGACAGATACACATCAGAGGTCGTCATAGACTACTTTAGCCAAGATTCAGTTATAACCTGGAATGTCCACGTTGGTGGACAAACTCTACGCTACTCATCTCATATGTATATACTGTACTCTATATCATCTACTGTATCTTTATGTAATACATGTATCACTAGCCACTTTGTTTACATACCCTACGCTACTCATCTCATAAGTATATACTGTACTCTATATCATCTACTGCCACTTTATGTAATACATGTATCACTAGCCACTTTAAACTATGCCACTTTGTTTACATACTCTACGCTACTCATCTCATACGTATATACTGTACTCTATATCATCTACTGTATCTTTATTTAATACATGTATCACGAGCCACTTTAACTATGCCACTTTGTTTACATACTCATCTCATATGTATATACTGTACTCTATATCATCTACTGCCTCTTTATGTAATACATGTATCACTAGCCACTTTAACTATGCCACTTTGTTTACATACTCATCTCATATGTATATACTGTACTCTATATCATCTACTGCCTCTTTATGTAATACATGTATCACTAGCCACTTTAACTATGCCACTTTGTTTACATACCCTACATTACTCATCTCATATGTATATACTGTACTCGATACCATCTACTGCATCTTGCCTATGTTGCTCTGCACCATCACTCATTCATATATCTTTATGTACATATTATTTGATGTAAAATATATCACTAGCCACTTTAAACAATGCTACTTAATATCATGTTTACATACCCTACATTATTCATCTCATATGTATACGTATATACTGTACTCTATATCATCTACTGCATCATTATGTAATACATGTATCACTAGTCACTTTAAACTATGCCACTTTGTTTACATAGTCATCTCATATGTATATACTGTACTCGATACCATCTACTGCATCTCGCCTATGCCGCTCTGTACCATCACTCATTCATATATCTTTATGTACATATGTGTGTATAAGGTAGCAGTTGTGGAATTGTTAGGTTAGATTACTTGTTGGTTATTACTGCATTGTCGGACCTAGAAGCACAATCTGCTAATCATGTGTATGTGACCATTAACATCTGCTAACCATGTGTATGTGACCAATAACATCTACTAACCATGTGTATGTGACCAATAACATCTACTAACCATGTGTACGTGACCACTAACATCTACTAACCATGTGACCAATTACATCTGCTAACCATGTGTATCTGACCATTAACATCTGCTAACCATGTGTATGTGACCAATAACATCTGCTAACCCTGTGTATGTGTCCATTAACATCTGCTAACCATGTGTATGTGACCAATAACATCTACTAACCATGTGACCATTAAAATCTGCTAACCATGTGACCAATAACATCTGCTAACCATGTGTATGTGACCATTAACATCTGCTAACCATGTGTATGTGACCAATAACATCTACTAACCATGTGTATGTGACCACTAACATCTACTAACCATGTGACCAATTACATCTGCTAACCATGTGTATGTGACCAATAACATCTGCTAACCATGTGTATGTGACCATTAACATCTGCTAACCATGTGTATATGACCAATAACATCTACTAACCATGTGTATGTGACCAATAGCATCCGCTAACCATGTGACCAATAACATCTACTAACCATGTGACCAATAACATCTGCTAACCATGTGTATGTGACCACTAACATCTACTAACCATGTGACCAATTACATCTGCTAACCATGTGTATGTGACCAATAACATCTGCTAACCATGTGTATGTGACCAATAACATCTGCTAACCATGTGTATGTGACCAATAACATCTGCTAACCATGTGTATGTGACCAATTACATCTGCTAACCATGTGTATGTGACCAATAACATCTACTAACCATGTGACCATTAAAATCTGCTAACCATGTGACCAATAACATCTGCTAACCATGTGTGTGACCATTAACATCTGCTAACCATGTGTATGTGACCAATAACATCTGCTAACCATGTGTAAGTGACCATTACCATCTGCTAACCATGTGTATGTGACCAATAACATCTACTAACCATGTGTATGTGACCAATAGCATCCTCTAACCATGTGACCAATAACATCTACTAACCATGTGACCAATAGCATCAACTAACCATGTGTATGTGACCAATAACATTTGAGAAGTTTGAGAAGCAAGAGTTACAGTAAAAAGAGCATTTTTGAAATCAAACAGTATTTCAGATCAGATGGATATTTGTTGGTTATTACTGCATTGTCGGACCTAGAAGCACAATTTGCTAATCATGTGTATGTGACCAATAACATCTGCTAACCATGTGTATGTGACCATTAACATCTCCTAACCATGTGTATGTGACCAATAACATCTACTAACCATGTGTATGTGACCACTAACATCTACTAACCATGTGACCAATTACATCTGC
This sequence comes from Oncorhynchus masou masou, assembly GCF_036934945.1. Classification (NCBI taxonomy): domain Eukaryota; kingdom Metazoa; phylum Chordata; class Actinopteri; order Salmoniformes; family Salmonidae; genus Oncorhynchus; species Oncorhynchus masou. Next base: position 65,130 of record NW_027008389.1, on the reverse strand, counting down.
TAACCATGTGTATGTGACCAATAACATCTGTAAACCATGTGTATGTGACCATTAACATCTGCTAACCATGTGTATGTGACCAATAACATCTACTAACCATGTGTATGTGACCAATAGCATCCGCTAACCA
>NW_027008389.1:25000-60000 GCF_036934945.1 Oncorhynchus masou masou | reverse complement strand
CTCTCAGCTATAACTATTGATCACCACTCTCAGCTATAGCTATTGATCACCACTCTCAGCTATAACTATTGATCACCACTCTCAGCTATAACTATTGATCACCACCCTCAGCTCTCTAACTATTGATCACCACTCTCAGCTATAGCTATTGATCACCACTCTCAGCTCTCTAACTATTGATCACCACTCTCAGCTATAACTATTGATCACCACTCTCAGCTATAGCTATTGATCACCACTCTCAGCTATAACTATTGATCACCACCCTCAGCTCTCTAACTATTGATCACCACTCTCAGCTATAACTATTGATCACCACTCTCAGCTATAACTATTGATCACCACTCTCAGCTATAGCTATTGATCACCACTCTCAGCTATAGCTATTGATCACCACCCTCAGCTCTATAACTATTGATCACCACTCTCAGCTATAACTATTGATCACCACTCTCAGCTATAGCTATTGATCACCACTCTCAGCTATAGCTATTGATCACCACTCTCAGCTATAGCTATTGATCACCACTCTCAGCTATAGCTATTGATCACCACTCTCAGCTCTCTAACTATTGATCACCACTCTCAGCTCTCTAACTATTGATCACCACTCTCATCTATAACTATTGATCACCACCCTCAGCTCTCTAACTATTGATCACCACTCTCAGCTATAGCTATTGATCACCACTCTCATCTATAGCTATTGATCACCACTCTCAGCTATAGCTATTGATCACCACTCTCAGCTATAACTATTGATCACCACCCTCAGCTATAACTATTGATCACCACTCTCAGCTATAACTATTGATCACCACTCTCATCTATAACTATTGATCACCACTCTCAGTTATAACTATTGATCACCACTCTCATCTATAACTATTGATCACCACCCTCAGCTCTCTAACTATTGATCACCACTCTCAGCTATAACTATTGATCACCACTCTCATCTATAGCTATTGATCACCACTCTCATCTATAGCTATTGATCACCACTCTCAGCTATAACTACTAATCACCACTCTCAGCTATAACTATTTATCACCACTCTCAGCTATAACTATTTATCACCACCCTCTCAGTTATAACTATTGATCACCACCCTCGGCTATAACTATTGATCACCACTCTCAGCTATAACTATTGATCACCACTCTCAGCTATAGCTATTGATCACCACTCTCAGCTATAACTATTGATCACCACTCTCAGCTATAACTATTGATCACCACTCTCAGTTATAACTATTGATCACCACTCTCAGCTATAGCTATTGATCACCACCCTCGGCTATAACTATTGATCACCACTCTCAGCTATAACTATTGATCACCACTCTCAGCTATAACTATTGATCACCACTCTCAGTTATAACTATTGATCACCACTCTCAGCTATAGCTATTGATCACCACCCTCGGCTATAACTATTGATCACCACTCTCAGCTATAACTATTGATCACCACTCTCAGTTATAACTATTGATCACCACTCTCAGCTATAACTATTGATCACCACTCTCAGCTATAACTATTGATCACCACTCTCAGTTATAACTATTGATCACCACTCTCAGCTATAACTATTGATCACCACTCTCAGTTATAACTATTGATCACCACTCTCAGTTATAACTATTGATCACCACCCTCAGCTATAGCTATTCATCACCACTCTCAGCTATAGCTATTGATCACCACTCTCAGCTATAGCTATTGATCACCACTCTCAGCTATAGCTATTGATCACCACTCTCAGCTATAGCTATTGATCACCACTCTCAGCTATAACTATTGATCACCACTCTCAGCTATAACTATTGATCACCACTCTCAGCTATAACTATTGATCACCACTCTCAGCTATAACTATTGATCACCACTCTCAGCTATAACTATTGATCACCACTCTCAGCTATAACTATTGATCACCACTCTCAGCTATAACTATTGATCACCACTCTCAGCTATAGCTATTGATCACCACTCTCAGCTATAGCTATTGATCACCACTCTCAGCTATAGCTATTGATCACCACTCTCAGCTATAACTATTGATCACCACCCTCAGCTATAACTATTGATCACCACTCTCAGCTATAGCTATTGATCACCACCCTCGGCTATAACTATTGATCACCACTCTCAGCTATAGCTATTGATCACCACCCTCGGCTATAACTATTGATCACCACTCTCAGCTATAGCTATTGATCACCACCCTCGGCTATAACTATTGATCACCACTCTCAGCTATAGCTATTGATCACCACCCTCGGCTATAACTATTGATCACCACTCTCAGCTATAGCTATTGATCACCACCCTCGGCTATAACTATTGATCACCACCCTCGGCTATAACTATTGATCACCACTCTCAGCTATAGCTATTGATCACCACTCTCAGCTATAGCTATTGATCACCACTCTCAGCTATAACTATTGATCACCACCCTCAGCTCTATAACTATTGATCACCACTCTCAGCTATAGCTATTGATCACCACCCTCGGCTATAACTATTGATCACCACTCTCAGCTATAGCTATTGATCACCACTCTCAGTTATAACTATTGATCACCACCCTCAGCTCTATAACTATTGATCACCACTCTCAGCTATAGCTATTGATCACCACCCTCGGCTATAACTATTGATCACCACTCTCAGCTATAGCTATTGATCACCACTCTCAGTTATAACTATTGATCACCACTCTCAGCTATAACTATTGATCACCACTCTCAGTTATAACTATTGATCACCACCCTCAGCTCTATAACTATTGATCACCACTCTCAGTTATAACTATTGATCACCACCCTCAGCTCTATAACTATTGATCACCACTCTCAGCTATAGCTATTGATCACCACCCTCGGCTATAACTATTGATCACCACTCTCAGCTATAGCTATTGATCACCACTCTCAGTTATAACTATTGATCACCACTCTCAGCTATAACTATTGATCACCACCCTCGGCTATAACTATTGATCACCACCCTCAGCTATAGCTATTGATCACCACTCTCAGCTATAACTATTGATCACCACTCTCAGCTATAACTATTGATCACCACTCTCAGCTATAACTATTGATCACCACCCTCGGCTATAACTATTGATCACCACCCTCGGCTATAACTATTTATCACCACTCTCAGTTATAACTATTGATCACCACCCTCGGCTATAACTATTGATCACCACTCTCAGCTATAACTATTGATCACCACTCTCATCTATAACTATTGATCACCACTCTCAGTTATAACTATTGATCACCACCCTCGGCTATAACTATTTATCACCACTCTCAGTTATAACTATTGATCACCACCCTCGGCTATAACTATTGATCACCACTCTCAGCTCTATAACTATTGATCACCACTCTCAGCTATAACTATTGATCACCACCCTCAGCTCTATAACTATTGATCACCACTCTCAGTTATAACAATTGATCACCACTCTCAGCTATAGCTATTGATCACCACTCTCAGCTATAACTATTGATCACCACTCTCAGTTATAACTATTGATCACCACTCTCAGTTATAACTATTGATCACCACTCTCAGCTATAGCTATTGATCACCACTCTCAGCTATAGCTATTCATCACCACTCTCAGCTATAACTATTGATCACCACTCTCAGCTATAACTATTGATCACCACTCTCAGCTATAACTATTGATCACCACTCTCAGCTATAACTATTGATCACCACTCTCAGCTATAGCTATTCATCACCATGCTCAGGTTTATTTACTTTTATTTAACCTTTATTTAACCAGGCAAGTCAGTTAAGAACAAATTCTTATTTACAATGACGGCCTACCGGCTAAAGATATTCTTGACCATGCTCAGGTAGGTCCATTTGTTGGCGACGTTGCCAAATTGTTCATAATATTGCATGAAGGTGAAGTTTTTGAAATTGATATTGAGCTTCCTAAACTAGTAGACACCAGATCTAAAAAAAAATATGATTGAGACAGACTAGATATGTTTGATATGTGGTATGAATCAGTTCCCCCTAACAGCATAACGAGAACAGAAAACTGACACTAAAGGGACCTCTCTGTTGTCAAAGATAAAAAAGGCTATAAGTTACGACCCACAATCTTCCCGTCCACTGAGTTGAAACCACATCGAGACGTTTCCCTATAGCACCACCTCAGCCGTCATGCCTGATAAACTCCATTGCATGTTTATCTCTACTGTACTGATAGATTGATCTGCTGTGACGGGGACATCAGTCTACTCCAGTCTAAACCAGGCTGTCCTCACTAAGAAGCTGTTCTACTCCAGTCTAAACCAGGCTGTCCTCACTAAGAAGCTGTTCTACTCCAGTCTAAACCAGGCTGTCCTCACTAAGAAGCTGGTCTACTCCAGTCTAAACCAGGCTGTCCTCACTAAGAAGCTGGTCTACTCCAGTCTAAACCAGGCTGTCCTCACTAAGAAGCTGGTCTACTCCAGTCTAAACCAGGCTGTCCTCACTAAGAAGCTGGTCTACTCCAGTCTAAACCAGGCTGTCCTCACTAAGAAGCTGGTCTACTCCAGTCTGAACCAGACTGTCCTCACTAAGAAGCTGGTCTACTCCAGTCTGAACCAGGCTGTCCTCACTAAGAAGCTGGTCTACTCCAGTCTAAACCAGGCTGTCCTCACTAAGAAGCTGGTCTACTCCAGTCTGAACCAGGCTGTCCTCACTAAGAAGCTGGTCTACTCCAGTCTGAACCAGACTGTCCTCACTAAGAAGCTGGTCTACTCCAGTCTGAACCAGGCTGTCCTCACTAAGAAGCTGGTCTACTCCAGTCTGAACCAGGCTGTCCTCACTAAGAAGCTGGTCTACTCCAGTCTGAACCAGGCTGTCCTCACTAAGAAGCTGTTCTACTCCAGTCTAAACCAGGCTGTCCTCACTAAGAAGCTGGTCTACTCCAGTCTGAACCAGGCTGTCCTCACTAAGAAGCTGTTCTACTCCAGTCTAAACCAGGCTGTCCTCACTAAGAAGCTGGTCCACTCCAGTCTAAACCAGGCTGTCCTCACTAAGAAGCTGGTCCACTCCAGTCTGAACCAGGCTGTCCTCACTAAGAAGCTGGTCCACTCCAGTCTAAACCAGGCTGTCCTCACTAAGAAGCTGGTCCACTCCAGTCTGAACCAGGCTGTCCTCACTAAGAAGCTGGTCCACTCCAGTCTAAACCAGGCTGTCCTCACTAAGAAGCTGGTCCACTCCAGTCTGAACCAGGCTGTCCTCACTAAGAAGCTGGTCCACTCCAGTCTAAACCAGGCTGTCCTCACTAAGAAGCTGGTCCACTCCAGTCTGAACCAGACTGTCCTCACTAAGAAGCTGGTCCACTCCAGTCTGAACCAGGCTGTCCTCACTAAGAAGCTGGTCTACTCCAGTCTAAACCAGGCTGTCCTCACTAAGAAGCAGGTCTACTCCAGTCTAAACCAGGCTGTCCTCACTAAGAAGCTGGTCTACTCCAGTCTGAACCAGGCTGTCCTCACTAAGAAGCTGTTCTACTCCAGTCTAAACCAGGCTGTCCTCACTAAGAAGCTGGTCTACTCCAGTCTAAACCAGGCTGTCCTCACTAAGAAGCTGGTCCACTCCAGTCTGAACCAGACTGTCCTCACTAAGAAGCTGGTCCACTCCAGTCTGAACCAGGCTGTCCTCACTAAGAAGCTGGTCTACTCCAGTCTAAACCAGGCTGTCCTCACTAAGAAGCTGGTCTACTCCAGTCTAAACCAGGCTGTCCTCACTAAGAAGCTGGTCTACTCCAGTCTGAACCAGGCTGTCCTCACTAAGAAGCTGGTCTACTCCAGTCTAAACCAGGCTGTCCTCACTAAGAAGCTGGTCTACTCCAGTCTAAACCAGGCTGTCCTCACTAAGAAGCTGGTCTACTCCAGTCTAAACCAGACTGTCCTCACTAAGAAGCTGTTCTACTCCAGTCTAAATCAGGCTGTCCTCACTAAGAAGCTGGTCCACTCCAGTCTAAACCAGGCTGTCCTCACTAAGAAGCTGGTCTACTCCAGTCTGAACCAGGCTGTCCTCACTAAGAAGCTGTTCTACTCCAGTCTGAACCAGGCTGTCCTCACTAAGAAGCAGGTCTACTCCAGTCTAAACCAGGCTGTCCTCACTAAGAAGCTGGTCTACTCCAGTCTAAACCAGGCTGTCCTCACTAAGAAGCTGGTCTACTCCAGTCTAAACCAGGCTGTCCTCACTAAGAAGCTGGTCTACTCCAGTCTAAACCAGGCTGTCCTCACTAAGAAGCTGTTCTACTCCAGTCTAAACCAGAATGTCCTCACTAAGAAGCTGTTCTACTCCAGTCTAAACCAGGCTGTCCTCACTAAGAAGCTGGTCTACTCCAGTCTAAACCAGAATGTCCTCACTAAGAAGCTGTTCTACTCCAGTCTAAACCAGGCTGTCCTCACTAAGAAGCTGTTCTACTCCAGTCTAAACCAGAATGTCCTCACTAAGAAGCTGTTCTACTCCAGTCTAAACCCGGCTGTCCTCACTAAGAAGCTGTTCTACTCCAGTCTAAACCAGGCTGTCCTCACTAAGAAGCTGTTCTACTCCAGTCTAAACCAGGCTGTCCTCACTAAGAAGCTGTTCTACTCCAGTCTAAACCAGGCTGTCCTCACTAAGAAGCTGGTCTACTCCAGTCTAAACCAGGCTGTCCTCACTAAGAAGCTGTTCTACTCCAGTCTGAACCAGGCAGTCCTCACTAAGAAGCTGTTCTACTCCAGTCTAAACCAGAATGTCCTCACTAAGAAGCTGGTCTACTCCAGTCTGAACCAGGCTGTCCTCACTAAGAAGCTGTTCTACTCCAGTCTAAACCAGGCTGTCCTCACTAAGAAGCTGGTCTACTCCAGTCTGAACCAGGCTGTCCTCACTAAGAAGCTGTTCTACTCCAGTCTAAACCAGAATGTCCTCACTAAGAAGCTGGTCTACTCCAGTCTGAACCAGGCTGTCCTCACTAAGAAGCTGTTCTACTCCAGTCTAAACCAGGCTGTCCTCACTAAGAAGCTGTTCTACTCCAGTCTAAACCAGGCTGTCCTCACTAAGAAGCTGTTCTACTCCAGTCTAAACCAGGCTGTCCTCACTAAGAAGCTGTTCTACTCCAGTCTAAACCAGGCTGTCCTCACTAAGAAGCTGTTCTACTCCAGTCTAAACCAGGCTGTCCTCACTAAGAAGCTGTTCTACTCCAGTCTAAACCAGGCTGTCCTCACTAAGAAGCTGTTCTACTCCAGTCTAAACCAGAATGTCCTCACTAAGAAGCTGGTCTACTCCAGTCTAAACCAGAATGTCCTCACTAAGAAGCTGTTCTACTCCAGTCTAAACCAGAATGTCCTCACTAAGAAGCTGGTCTACTCCAGTCTGAACCAGGCTGTCCTCACTAAGAAGCTGTTCTACTCCAGTCTAAACCAGGCTGTCCTCACTAAGAAGCTGTTCTACTCCAGTCTAAACCAGGCTGTCCTCACTAAGAAGCAGGTCTACTCCAGTCTAAACCAGGCTGTCCTCACTAAGAAGCTGGTCTACTCCAGTCTAAACCAGAATGTCCTCGCTAAGAAGCTGGTCTACTCCAGTCTGAACCAGACTGTCCTCACTAAGAAGCTGTTCTACTCCAGTCTAAACCAGAATGTCCTCACTAAGAAGCTGTTCTACTCCAGTCTAAACCAGAATGTCCTCACTAAGAAGCTGGTCTACTCCAGTCTGAACCAGGCTGTCCTCACTAAGAAGCTGTTCTACTCCAGTCTAAACCAGAATGTCCTCACTAAGAAGCTGGTCTACTCCAGTCTGAACCAGACTGTCCTCACTAAGAAGCTGGTCTACTCCACCCTGATCCAGGCTGTCCTCACTATGAAGCTGGTCTACTCCACCCTGATCCAGGCTGTCCTCACTATGAAGCTGGTCTACTCCAGTCTAAACCAGGCTGTCCTTACTAAGAAGCTGGTCTACTCCAGTCTAAACCAGAATGTCCTCGCTAAGAAGCTGGTCTACTCCAGTCTGAACCAGACTGTCCTCACTAAGAAGCTGTTCTACTCCAGTCTAAACCAGAATGTCCTCACTAAGAAGCTGTTCTACTCCAGTCTAAACCAGAATGTCCTCACTAAGAAGCTGGTCTACTCCAGTCTGAACCAGGCTGTCCTCACTAAGAAGCTGTTCTACTCCAGTCTAAACCAGAATGTCCTCACTAAGAAGCTGGTCTACTCCAGTCTGAACCAGACTGTCCTCACTAAGAAGCTGGTCTACTCCACCCTGATCCAGGCTGTCCTCACTATGAAGCTGGTCTACTCCAGTCTGAACCAGACTGTCCTCACTAAGAAGCTGGTCTACTCCAGTCTGAACCAGACTGTCCTCACTAAGAAGCTGGTCTACTCCAGTCTGAACCAGGCTGTCCTCGCGAAGAAGCTGGTCTACTCCACCCTGATCCAGGCTGTCCTCACTAAGAAGCTTGTTTACATTATTCACCAATATGAAGAAGTTACTATGTCTACATTGTGCCTCACCATAGTATGTGTGGTCTCTAAATTGTGTGGTCTTTAAATCGTGTAGTCTCTAAATTGTGTAGTCTCTAAATTGTGTGGTCTTGTCACACCCTGGTCGAAATATATTATGTTTATTCTTCATTTATTCGGTCAGGCCAGGGTGTGACATGGGTTATTGTGGTGTGTTTTTGTCTTGGGGTTTTGTGGGATGTCTAGCGTTAGTCTATGGCTGCCTGAGGCGGTTCTCAATCAGAGTAAGGTGATTATCGTTGTCTCTGATTGGGAACCATATTTAGGCAGCCATATTCTTTGTGTGTTTCGTGGTTGATTGTCCTCAGTGTCCTTGTTCCTGTATCTGTGTTAGTTTACACTAGTTTAGGCTGTTTCGGTTTTCGTTACGTTCTTTGTTTTTGTAGTATTTGTATTGATTCGTGTTTACGTTTGTTCATTAAACATGGATCGCAATCTACACGCTGCATTTTGGTCCGACTCTCCTTCACCGCATGAAAACCGTTACAGGTCTTTAAATTGTGCAGTGTCTAAATTGTGTAGTCTCTAAATTGTGTAGTCTCTAAATTGTGTAGTCTCTAAATTGTGTGGTGTCTAAGTTGTGTGGTCTCTAAGTTGTGTGGTCTCTAAATTGTGTGGTCTCTAAATTGAGTGGTCTCTAAATTGAGAAGTCTCTAAATTGTGTAGTCTCTAAATTGTGTGGTCTCTAAATTGAGTAGTCTCTAAATTGTGTAGTCTCTAAATTGTGTGGTCTCTAAATTGTGTGGTTTCGAAGTTGTGTGGTCTGCCATTTTGAGCATCTGTTTCTGTTTCCCTCTCTGAGAAGAGGTGCCCAGTCCTGACTTATTGCACACACACACACACACACACACACACACACACACACACACACACACACACACACACACACACACACACACACACACACACACACACACACACACACACACACACACACACACACACACGAGCGTGCGCATGAGCGCCAACACAACGCCAGGTGAATTTAAATATATATGTTGCAAAGGCCATTGGAGTGAGAGATGGGGAGCTCAGGTAGAGCTACCTGTTACGAGCTGCCAGAACAACTCAGATACTGAACACCAATTATTTTGTTTGCGCTTTCGAGAAAGCACAACAATTTGACTGTCCATAAATCAATATTTACTGCACGTGTGAAATTCAAACCTGTATTCTATCAAATAGTCATGACAGAGGGTCATGTGACCTCTAACTGGTGTTTGAGGTGAGGAACACACTGTACTGTACATCGTCTAGAAACGATTGATGCTTTTTCAATCTCAATGGGACACCATCACATGCCACTCTGTGTTCTGACATATTACGCTATTAATCTGTGTGTTGTATGACCATTGAATGAGATTTCTAAATCATGTTGGATGAAAGAGACAAGATGATGACAGAGGAGAGCCTTAACCGACTGAAAATAATAACGGAGGCCGAAGGCCTTTCAGGGATATTTCATTGGTCTTTTGGTCTATTATTTCAGTGATATGTGTGACTATTTCAGTGATATGTGTGACTATTTCAGAGCCCTTTTTCGACTATTTCAGTGATATTTGGGACCATTTCAGTGATATGTGTGACTATTTCAGAGCCCTTTTTCGACTATTTCAGTGATATTTGGGACCATTTCAGTGATATGTGTGACTATTTCAGTGCCCTTTTTTGACTATTTCAGTGATATTTGGGATCATTTCAGTGATATGTGTGAGTATTTTAGAGCCCTTTTTCGACTATTTCAGTGATATTTGAGACCATTTCAGTGATATGTGTGACTATTTCCGAGCCCCTTTTCGACTATTTCAGTGATATTTGGGATCATTTCAGTGATATGTGTGACTATTTCAATGATATGTGTGACTATTTCCGAGCCCCTTTTCGACTATTTCAGTGATATTTGGGACCATTTCAAGACTTCATAACTTGGGAGCAGTTAGCGCAGCAAATATTTGTTGTCCTGTCTGTATCAGTGCCTGGTACGGCAACCTCAGGGCTCTCCAGAGGGTGGTGCGGTCTGCCCAACATATCAGCGGGGGCAAACTACCTGCCCTCCAGGACACCTACAGCACCCGATGTCACAGGAAGGCCAACTATCATCTAGGACAACAAGCACCCGAGCCACTGCCTGTTCACCCCGCTATCATCCAGAAGGCGAGGTCAGTACAGGTGCATCAAAGCAGGGACCGAGAGACTGAAAAACAGCTTCTATCTCAAGGCCATCAGACTGTTAAATAGTCATCACTAACACATTAGAGGTAGCTGCCTAAATATATAGACCTGGAATCACTGGCCACTTTAATTATGTCACTTTAGTAATGTTTACATACCTTGCATTACTCATCTCATGTGTATATATACTGTATTCTATACTATCTACTGTATCTTAGTCTATGCATTTTTTTATTTATTTTATTTATTTTATTTCACCTTTATTTAACCAGGTAGGCTAGTTGAGAACAAGTTCTCATTTACAACTGCGACCTGGCCAAGATAAAGCATAGCAGTGTGAACAGACAACACAGAGTTACACATGGAGTAAACAATTAACAAGTCAATAACACAGTAGAAAAAAAAGGGGAGTCTATATACAATGTGTGCAAAAGGCATGAGGAGGTAGGCGAATAATTACAATATTGCAGATTAACACTGGATTGATAAATGGTAATGTACAGGTAGAGATATTGGTGTGCAAAAGAGCAGAAAAGTAAATAAATAAAAACTGTGGGGATGAGGTAGGTGAAAATGGGTGGGCTATTTACCAATAGATTATGTACAGCTGCAGCGATCGGTTAGCTGCTCAGATAGCTGATGTTTGAAGTTGGTGAGGGAGATAAAGGTCTCCAACTTCAGCGATTTTTGCAATTCGTTCCAGTCACAGGCAGCAGAGTACTGGAACGAAAGGCGGCCAAATGAGATGTTGACTTTAGGGATGATCAGTGAGATACAACTGCTGGAGCGCGTGCTACGGATGGGTGTTGCCATCGTAACCAGTGAACTGAGATAAGGCGGAGCTTTACCTAGCATGGCCTTGTAGACGACCTGGAGCCAGTGGGTCTTGCGACGAATATGTAGCGAGGGCCAGCCGGCTAGAGCATACAAGTCGCAGTGGTGGGTAGTATAAGGTGCTTTAGTGACAAAACGGATGACACTGTGATAAACTGCATCCAGTTTGCTGAGAAGAGTGTTGGAAGCAATTTTGTAGATGACATCGCCGAAGTCGAGGATCGGTAGGATAGTCAGTTTTACTAGGGTAAGCTTGGCAGCGTGAGTGAAGGAGGCTTTGTTACGGAATAGAAAGCCGACTCTTGATTTGATTTTCGATTGGAGATGTTTGATATGGGTCTGGAAGGAGAGTTTGCAGTCTAGCCAGACACCTAGGTACTTATAGGTGTCCACATATTCAAGGTCGGAACCATCCAGTGTGGTGATGCTAGTCGGGCAAGCGGGTGCAGTCAGCGATCGGTTGAAAAGCATGCATTTGGTTTTACTAGCGTTTAAGAGCAGTTGGAGGCCACGGAAGGAGTGTTGTATGGCATTGAAGCTCGTTTGGAGGTTAGTTAGCACAGTGTCCAAGGGCGGGCCGAAAGTATATAGAATGGTGTCGACTGCGTAGAGGTGGATCAGGGAATCGCCCGCAGCAAGAGCAACATCATTGATATATACAGAGAAAAGAGTCGGCCCGAGTATTGAACCCTGTGGCACCCCCATAGAGACTGCCAGAGGACCAGACAGCATGCCCTCCGCATTACTCATCTCATATGTATATACTGTATTCTATACTATCTACTATATATTAGTCTATGCTTCTCTGACATTGCTCATCCATATATTTATATATTTTTAATTCCATTCCTTCCATTTGTGTGTGTTGTTATGAAATTGTTAGATACTATTCGTTAGATATAACTGCACTTTTGGAGTTAGAAACACAAGCATGTATTGACACATGGGAAACTGTTGAGCGTGAAAAACCCAGCAGCGTTGCAGTTCTTGACACTAAACCGGTGCGCCTGGCACCTACGACCATAACCCCATTCAAAAGGCACTTAAATCTTTTGTCTTGCCCCTTCACCCTCTGAATGGCACACATACACAATCCATGTCTCAATTGTCTCAGGGCTTAAAAATCCTTATTTAACCCGTCTCCTCCACTTCATCTACACGGATTGAAGTAGATCTTTACAAGTGGCATCAATAAGGGATCATATCTTTCACCTGGATTCACCTGGTCAGTCTGGCATGGAAATAGCCAGTCTTCTTAATTTTCTGTACACTCCGTGTGGAATGCAAATACAAATCCATGTGTTCCTGTATAGGCACTGCATTGGATTCGTTGGATAATACTCAACCGGTCGATCCTGATCAACTCGTCCATCGCCAAGGAATTCCTAGTCAATTGCCGAACATTTTTTGTAAAAAACCTAACAATAAAACCCTTGCTTTAAAAAAAAAAAGGTCTCGCGCTGTTGGCAATAGGCGCAAAGATTCAAGCGCTGTTGCCAGGTAGGTGCAACGATTCAAGTGCTGTTGGCGATAGGCGCAATGATTCAAGCGCTGTTGGCGATAGGCGCAACGATTCAAGCGCTGTTGGCGATAGGTGCAACGATTCAAGCGCTGTTGGCGATAGGTGCAATGATTCAAGCGCTGTTGGCGATAGGCGCAACGATTCAAGCGCTGTTGGCGATAGGTGCAACGATTCAAGTGCTGTTGGTTATAGGTGCAATGATTCAAGCGCTGTTGGCGATAGGCGCAACTATTCAAGCGCTGTTGGCGATAGGTGCAACGATTCAAGCGCTGTTGGCGATAGGCGCAATGATTCAAGCGCTGTTGGCGATAGGCGCAACGATTCAAGTGCTGTTGCCAGGTAGGTGCAACGATTGAAGGGCTGTTGGCGATAGGTGCAATGATTCAAGCGCTGTTGCCAGGTAGGTGCAACGATTCAAGTGCTGTTGGCGATAGGTGCAATGATTCAAGCACTGTTGGAGATAGACGCAACGATTCAAGCGCTGTTGCCAGGTAGGCGCAACGATTCAAGCGCTGTTGCCAGGTAGGCGCAACGATTCAAGCGCTGTTGCCAGGTAGGCGCAACGATTCAAGCGCTGTTGCCAGGTAGGCGCAACGATTCAAGCGCTGTTGCCAGGTAGGTGCAACGATTCAAGTGCTGTTGGCGATAGGCGCAATGATTCAAGCGCTGTTGGCGATAGGCGCAACGATTCAAGCGCTGTTGGCGATAGGTGCAATGATTCAAGCGCTGTTGGCGATAGGCGCAACGATTCAAGCGCTGTTGGCGATAGGTGCAACGATTCAAGCGCTGTTGGCGATAGGCGCAACGATTCAAGCGCTGTTGGTTATAGGTGCAACGATTCAAGCGCTGTTGGCGATAGGCGCAATGATTCAAGCGCTGTTGGCAGGTAGGTGCAACGATTGAAGGGCTGTTGGCGATAGGTGCAATGATTCAAGCGCTGTTGCCAGGTAGGTGCAACGATTCAAGTGCTGTTGCCAGGTAGGCGCAACGATTCAAGCGCTGTTGCCAGGTAGGCGCAACGATTCAAGCGCTGTTGCCAGGTAGGCGCAACGATTCAAGCACTGTTGCCAGGTAGGCGCAACGATTCAAGCGCTGTTGCCAGGTAGGTGCAATTATTCAAGCGCTGTTGCCAGGTAGGTGCAACGATTCAAGTGCTGTTGGCGATAGACTCAACGATTCAAGCGCTGTTGCCAGGTAGGCGCAACGATTCAAGCGCTGTTGCCAGTTAGGCGCAACGATTCAAGCGCTGTTGCCAGGTAGGTGCAACGATTCAAGCGCTGTTGCCAGGTAGGCGCAACGATTCAAGGGCTGTTGCCAGGTAGGTGCAACGATTCAAGCGCTGTTGCCAGGTAGGTGCAACGATTCAAGCGCTGTTGGCGATAGGCGCAATGATTCAAGCGCTGTTGGCGATAGGCGCAACGATTCAAGTGCTGTTGCCAGGTAGATGCAACGATTCAAGTGCTGTTGCCAGGTAGATGCAACGATTGAAGGGCTGTTGGCGATAGGTGCAATGATTCAAGCGCTGTTGCCAGGTAGGTGCAACGATTCAAGTGCTGTTGCCAGGTAGGTGCAATGATTCAAGCGCTGTTGCCAGGTAGGTGCAACGATTCAAGTGCTGTTGGCGATAGGTGCAATGATTCAAGCGCTGTTGGCGATAGAAGCAATGATTCAAGCGCTGTTGCAAGGTAGGCGCAACGATTCAAGCGCTGTTGCCAGGTAGGCGCAACGATTCAAGCGCTGTTGTCAGGTAGGCGCAACGATTCAAGCCCTGTTGCCAGGTAGGCGCAACGATTCAAGCGCTGTTGCCAGGTAGGTGCAAAGATTCAAGCGCTGTTGCCAGGTAGGTGCAACGATTCAAGTGCCGTTGGCGATAGGTGCAATGATTCAAGCGCTGTTGGCGATAGACGCAACGATTCAAGCGCTGTTGCTAGGTAGGCGCAACGATTCAAGCGCTGTTGCCAGTTAGGTGCAACGATTCAAGTGCTGTTGCTAGGTAGGTGCAATGATTCAAGCGCTGTTGCCAGGTAGGTGCAACGATTCAAGTGCTGTTGGCGATAGGTGCAATGATTCAAGCACTGTTGGAGATAAACGCAACGATTCAAGCGCTGTTGCCAGGTAGGCGCAACGATTCAAGCGCTGTTGCCAGGTAGGCGCAACGATTCAAGCACTGTTGCCAGGTAGGCGCAACGATTCAAGCGCTGTTGCCAGGTAGGTGCAAAGATTCAAGCTGCTGTTGCCAGGTAGGTGCAACGATTCAAGTGCTGTTGCCAGGTAGGTGCAATTATTCAAGCGCTGTTGCCAGGTAGGTGCAATGATTCAAGTGCTGTTGGCGATAGACGCAACGATTCAAGCGCTGTTGCCAGGTAGGCGCAACGATTCAAGCGCTGTTGCCAGTTAGGCGCAACGATTCAAGCGCTGTTGCCAGGTAGGTGCAACGATTCAAGCGCTGTTGCCAGGTTGGCGCAACGATTCAAGCACTGTTGCCAGGTAGGTGCAACGATTCAAGCGCTGTTGCCAGGTAGGCTCAACGATTCAAGCACTGTTGCCAGGTAGGCTTAACAATTCAAGCGCTGTTGCCAGGTAGGCGCAACGATTCAAGGGCTGTTGCCAGGTAGGCGCAACGATTCAAGCGCTGTTGCCAGGTAGGTGCAACGATTCAAGCACTGTTGCCAGGTAGGTGCAACGATTCAAGCGCTGTTGCCAGGTAGGTGCAACGATTCAAGCGCTGTTGCCAGGTAGGCGCAAATGATTCAGCTGCACTGCGAACTGGGAAGGCGAAGTGTTTCCATTTTTAACCATTTAATGTGTCGGAAGGTACGAACTCTGCTTTCCCGAAGGGCACGGAGAGCAAATCAAATGCCTGTAGGAAGGCTCGGGTTACCGTGTCTGCGGTAATGTAAAACAAATCTAAAGCAAAAAATGATACTGTGAGATTTCAAAACGGTGACTAAAGACGGAATGTCAAGGAATACCTCAAAGAGCTGCCGTTTTTATGAATTATTATAATTTATGAATTCAAGTTCTTACTCAACACTGTCAATACTTTTTAATTCAACACTTTTATAAACCATAAATCAGTGTATCGATAGACTTGAATTTGTGATTATAATATAATATATAATAATATATAATATAGAGGAAAGTTTCACTTTCTCTGGTCGTAGGAGTAACAACCTGTATTTGTGGATGAGGCAGGAACAATTTAGTGCGACTCGAGTTTTGACCATCAGCTGGAAGACGTTGTGTCTTTTTGGGTCAGTGTCATCGGAGGAAAGGGAGAGCGGAGGGATGCTGAGGAGTGGACCCTCAGTCTGACTATCAATCAGATCCAGGTCTGGTAAATTAAACAATAAAAAGCA
The DNA here is from genome assembly GCF_036934945.1 of Oncorhynchus masou masou. Classification (NCBI taxonomy): domain Eukaryota; kingdom Metazoa; phylum Chordata; class Actinopteri; order Salmoniformes; family Salmonidae; genus Oncorhynchus; species Oncorhynchus masou. The sequence continues at coordinate 43,574 of NW_027008389.1, read as the reverse complement.
AATCATTTAAATGTATGCTCACTAAACTCTGCCTCACAAGTAAGACAAAAACGGATCATATAGCCTACCTCAATTTGTTTTTTTTTGTGTGGCTTTTTTTAATTGTCCGAACAACAATTAAATTAAAGCTAATATGATGTGTAAATGTATTAGGCCTGTAGTGTACTTAACTCATCTCATTGCAACAGAACTGTTTTTAATAGATTCATGTTGCATAGGCGTACGTTTTTAAAGTCATATTTACAAACAAATCTCAGCTTGCATTTTGACTCAGAAAGTGATCTTGACTCAGAAAAGGTTGGAGAACACTGCTCTACGGGGTATTTGACCTTTGACACGATGTTTTCTCCAAGTACAACAAGAGCTGCGTATAGCCGTCACATTTTCTAGATACTTCTGAGGAAATAATTGCTGCTGCTAAACAGTTTAACAGTGTAATCTCACTGGTGCTAAAGAGTTTAACAGTGTGATCTCACTGGTGCTAAACAGTTTAACAGTGTGATCTCACTGGTGCTAAACAGTTTAACAGTGTGATCTCACTGGTGCTAAACAGTTTAACAGTGTGATCTCACTTGTGCTGAACAGTTTAACAGTGTGATCTCACTGGTGCTAAACAGTTTAACAGTGTGATCTCACTGGTACTAAACAGTTTAACAGTGTGATCTCATTGGTGCTAAACAGTTTAACAGTGTGATCTCACTGGTGCTAAAGAGTTTAACAGTGTGATCTCACTGGTGCTAAAGAGTTTAACAGTGTGATCTCACTGGTGCTAAAGAGTTTAACAGTGTGATCTCACTGGTGCTAAAGAGTTTAACAGTGTGATCTCACTGGTGCTGAACAGTTTAACAGTGTGATCTCACTGGTGCTAAACAGTTTAACAGTGTGATCTCACTGGTGCTAAAGGACTGAAACTACTTGTCCTTAAATTAGGAGGATTTAAAAAAAGATAAACTAGAGTTCTGAGTCTCACGTGTCCCAATCTATACATACAGATAAACCAGGGTGATCTGAGTCCCATGCCGACCACGACGCCAACTTGCTCCATCTGTTAGGCAAAAACTCAAACAGGATGTACCAGTGACGAGAACCATTCAACGCTCTTCCGACCAATCGGAAGCCACGCTTCAAGATTGTTTTGATCACACGGACTGGAATATATAATCCGGTCAACCCCGGAGAACAACATCGACCTACACTACAGCCTATTGTACTCTACTCTAGTCTAGTCTACACTACAGCCTATTCTACTCTACTCTAGTCTAGTCTATACTACAGCCTATTCTACTCTACTCTAGTCTAGTCTATACTACAGCCTATTCTACTCTACTCTAGTCTAGTCTATACTACAGCCTATTGTACTCTACTCTAGTCTAGTCTACACTACAGCCTATTGTACTCTACTCTAGTCTACTCTATATTACAGCCTATTCTACTCTACTCTAGTCTAGTCTACACCACAGTCTACACCACAGTCTACACTACAGTCTACACTACAGTCTACACTACATTCTACACTACATTCTACACTACATTCTACACTACAGTCTACACTACATTCTACACTACAGTATACACTACATTCTACACTACATTCTACACTACAGTCTACACTACAGTCTATTCTACTCTAGTCTAGTCTACACTACAGTCTACACTACAGTCTACATTAGTCTACACTACAGTCTACACTACAGTCTACACTACATTCTACACTACAGTCTATTCTACTCTAGTCTAGTCTACACTACAGTCTACACTACAGTCTACACTACAGTCTACATTAGTCTACACTACATTCTACACTTCAGTATACAGTATTGTCTACATTAGTCCATAGTACAGTCTACACTGCTCCATCCTTCACTCTCTAATAAAGATACGGTATGATATGAACAGAAAATCGTGACAAAAAAAACAAATCCATATCATAATTGACTAGCAAGTTTGTGTCAAAGGAGCTGGAGATGAGCCATATCACTGATCTGTGGCGTAGGCTTTCCTTCTTCAAGTGTTCAGGGTGTCAACATCTGACATCTGTGGCGAGCACAAAGCCAGCCCTGCTGTCATCCTACATGGTCTTCCGTCAGACTTAAGTTCCTTAATGGAGTCCGGTCTAAAACCTTCGTTAGATTAACGACGACGGACCTTTAGTGGCAATCATGCTCCATATTAAAGAGGTTTGTAATCATCCACTCCCTCCATATTAACGAGGATGTAATCATCCATTCCCTCCATAATAAAGAGTATGTAATCATCCATTCCCTCCATATTGAAGATTCTGTATTCATCCACTCCCTCCATATTAGAGTCTGTATTCATCCACTCCCTCCATATTAAAGAGTCTGTAATCATCCATTCCCTCCATAATAAAGAGTATGTAATCATCCATTCCCTCCATATTGAAGATTCTGTAATCATCCATTCCCTCCATAATAAAGAGTATGTAATCATCCATTCCCTCCATATTGAAGATTCTGTAATCATCCATTCCCTCCATAATAAAGAGTCTGTAATCATCCATTCCCTCCACATTGAAGTCTGTAATCATCCATTCCCTCCATATTAAAGAGTCTGTATTCATCCACTCCCTCCATATTAACAAGGATGTAATCATCCATTCCCTCCATATTGAAGAGTCTGTAATCATCCATTCCCTCCATATTAACGAGGATGTAATCATCCACTCCCACCATATTAAAGAGTCTGTATTCATCCACTCCCTCCATATTAAAGAGTCTGTAATCATCCATTCCCTCCATAATAAAGAGTATGTAATCATCCATTCCCTCCATATTGAAGATTCTGTAATCATCCATTCCCTCCATAATAAAGAGTATGTAATCATCCATTCCCTCCATATTGAAGATTCTGTAATCATCCATTCCCTCCATAATAAAGAGTCTGTAATCATCCATTCCCTCCACATTGAAGTCTGTAATCATCCATTCCCTCCATATTAAAGAGTCTGTATTCATCCACTCCCTCCACATTAACAAGGATGTAATCATCCATTCCCTCCATATTTAAGAGTCTGTAATCATCCATTCCCTCCATATTAACGAGGATGTAATCATCCACTCCCACCATATTAAAGAGTCTGTATTCATCCACTCCCTCCATATTAAAGTCTGTAATCATCCATTCCCTCCATATTAACGAGGATGTAATCATCCATTCCCTCCATATTGAAGAGTCTGTAATCATCCATTCCCTCCATAATAAAGAGTCTGTAATCATCCACTCCATCCATATTAAAGAGTCTGTAATCATCCCATTCCCTCCATAATAAAGAGTCTGTAATCATCCATTCCCTCCATAATAAAGAGTCTGTAGTCATCCACTCCATCCATATTAAAGAGTCTGTAATCATCTCATTCCCTCCATAATAAAGAGTCTCTATTCATCCATTCCCTCCATTAGTAAAGAGTCTGTAATCATCCATTCCCTCCATATTAAAGAGTCTGTAATCATCCACTCCCTCCATTAGTAAAGAGTCTGTTTCGGTCAGCTCTTTCACTCAGGGTAAACTTGTTGTATATTCTACTCTATATGATCTCCCATGAATGTGATCGCTTAAGAAACACCTTCTTTTTTTGGGGGGGGGGGGGGATCGAGAGCAAAGCCATGAGAAAACAGCAGCAGTTGATTATGTAGGGAATGTTGTTGTCTGAAGCCATTAATAAATAAGGAATAGAAAACAAATGCTGGCTGTATGCAGATATGTGGTGGAAGTGGTGGGATGTCAGGGGAACGATGTTTCAGTTATTGACTTAATAAAGGGGGGGGGGGGAGGTGTGGGGGGGGAGTTAATTAGAAAGTAGGCTACGCTAACGAAGGCAAGTTAATTAATTGTAAAGTGCATCAATTATGAGCTAATTTGGTTCCAGACAGGGCTGTAAGGGAACTCTGAGCAGAGACTGTTGAAGGGTAGAGATCCCTGATGAAGAACAAAGTATGTATTACTTAAACACAATTAGTGAAGTCTTCATGAATATCAGAGGGTATATAATCTCTGATTACACAGGGTCAGACAGACACTATCAGAGGGTATATAATCTCTGGTTACACAGGGTCAGACAGACACTATCAGAGGGTATATAATCTCTGGTTACACAGGGTCAGACAGACACTATCAGAGGGTATATCATCTCTGGTTACACAGGGTCAGACAGACACTATCAGAGGGTATATAATCTCTGGTTACACAGGGTCAGACAGACACTATCAGAGGGTATATAATCTCTGGTTACACAGGGTCAGACAGACACTATCAGAGGGTATATAATCTCTGGTTACACAGGGTCAGACAGACACTATCAGAGGGTATATAATCTCTGGTTACACAGGGTCAGACAGACACTATCAGAGGGTATATAATCTCTGGTTACACAGGGTCAGACAGACACTATCAGAGGGTATATAATCTCTGGTTACACAGGGTCAGACAGACACTATCAGAGGGTATATAATCTCTGGTTACACAGGGTCAGACAGACACTATCAGAGGGTATATAATCTCTGATTACACAGGGTCAGACAGACACTATCAGAGGGTATATAATCTCTGGTTACACAGGGTCAGACAGACACTATCAGAGGGTATATAATCTCTGATTACACAGGGTCAGACAGACACTATCAGAGGGTATATAATCTCTGGTTACACAGGGTCAGACAGACACTATCAGAGGGTATATAATCTCTGGTTACACAGGGTCAGACAGACAGACACTTATGTTCAACAACCCAGAAAGAAGCACGGAAGATTTGCCGGAGAATGTTTGCAACATTTGTGTATATGGCTACTGTTAGAATTAGAAGGTATTTTGATTCTTAGAGCACAGTTAGACAGCCTATTTCCACTGTACACATCCTAACCATTAGTTGTTTTTCATGGAACATTCTTAGAAGATTGTGGGTATCTACAGAACACGGTGAATATTCTACAACGCTCGCATCCACATCATCCGGAAAGTTCTCAGGCACCTGTTAAAAACGGATGAAATAAAAATTCTCATCAATCCACACAGAATATCCCATAATGTGAAAGTGAAAACACGTTCCGACATTTTTGCTAATTTATAAAAAAAAATAAGAAACAGAAATACCTTATTTACATGAGTATTCAGACCCTTTGCTACGAGACTCGACATTGAGCTCAAGTGCATCCTGTTTCTGTCAAGCTGGTTGTTGATCATCGCTACACAACCGTTTTCAGGTCTTTCCATAAATGTTCAAGTAGATTTAAGTCAAAACTGTAACTTGGCCCACTTAGGAACATTCACTGTATTCTTGGGAAGCAACTCCAGTGTAGAATTGGCCTTGTTGTTTTAGTTTCTTGTCCTACTAAAAGGTGAAGTCATCTCCCAGTGTCTGGTGGAAAGCTGAATCAGGTTTTCCTCTGGGATATTCCTCTGCTTAGCTCAAACAATAATTATCCTGAAAAGTTCCCCAGTCCTTAACCATTACAAGCATATACCCTGTGACGTGGTGAGATTGGGCCCAGGTGCAGAGAAGAGACCAGACGAGGAATCAGTTGTTAAGGATAAACACAAATACTTTACTGATAAACAGTAGCGGTAGAATCACAGTACACTTTAGGGAGGGGCAAAAAACAAACACTTAGTCTCAAAAACTCACTCAGGAAACAAACACGCACGGTAACCAAGCTTCAGCAAAGGAAACCAGGAAAACACACCTCTTTTATTAAACAGGGAAATCACAATGCGTAATAGGACACACCTTAGTGTCATTAATGTCTCTAGGACGGTCTCTGCCGCCCTCTGGTGTCAGGTGGAAACATGACAGTACACATGACATGATGCAGCAACCACCATGCTTGAAAATAGAAACTGTGTTACTCAGTAATGTGTTGTATTGGACTTTCCCCCCAAAAAACATAACACTTTTGTATTTCAGGATAAAAAGTGAATGGCTTTGCCACATTTTTTTTGCTATAATTATTTAGTGCCTCGTTTACAAACAGGATGTTGTGGAACTTTTTCCTTTCTCTCCGGCAACTAAGTTAGGAAGGACGCCTGTATCTGTGTCTTCACTGCGTTCATTGAAACACCCTCCAAAGTGTAATTAATAACTTCAACCTGCTCAAAGAGATAGTCGATGTCTGCATTTATTTTTTACCCATCTTCCAATAGGTGTCCTTCTTTGCGAGGCATTGGAAAACCTCCCTGGTCTTTGTGGATGAATCTGTGTTTTAAAATTGTACTGCTCGACTGAGGGACATGACAGATAATTGTATGTTTAAGGGGGTACAGTTGTCATTCAAAAAATCTTGTTAAACACAATTTATTTAGGCTCGCCAATAATTATTAACTCAACACATGTCAACGTTCCGTGTTTTATTCATTTGAAAATAATTTGAAAAACATAATTCCACTTTGACAACTATGGGGTATTGTGTTTAGGCCAGTGAGGAAAACAAATCTAAATGTAATCAACTTTAAATTGAGGCTGTGACAACAATGTATGTCAATACGTTTTGAAGGCACTGTATGTTTCAGTCATTAACTGAAACATGATTCTGGAAGACACTTAAACCAAGCTGGTAATTGAAAAGCCTTGGGTGGTTTATAAAATGAATAAAGCTGTTTAGTTTCTGACTGACATTATAATTGTTTTCTATGTAAGCTCAAAGGGTTGCCTTTCCTGGTATTACTTGACTTTTATCAAGATAGGTATCAAAATAAAGGAACATGGCAAAGCCGGTCATCACAGAAGGCAGGATGGGGTACACAGTGTGTCAGGGGAAGGTACTGACAGAAGGCAGGATGGGGTACACAGTGTGTCAGGGGGAGGGTACTGACAGAAGGCAGGATGGGGTACACAGTGTGTCAGGGGGAGGGTACTGACAGAAGGCATGATGGGGTACACAGTGTGTCAGGGGAGGGTACTGACAGAAGGCATGATGGGGTACACAGTGTGTCAGGGGAGGGTACTGACAGAAGGCAGGATGGGGTACACAGTGTGTCAGGGGGAGGGTACTGACAGAAGGCAGGATGGGGTACACAGTGTGTCAGGGGGAGGGTACTAACAGAAGGCAGGATGGGGTACACAGTGTGTCAGGGGAGGGTACTGACAGAAGGCAGGATGGGGTACACAGTGTGTCAGGGGGAGGGTACTGACAGAAGAGGCAGGATGGGGTACACAGTGTGTCAGGGGAGGGTACTGACAGAAGGCAGGATGGGGTACACAGTGTGTCAGGGAGGGTACTGACAGATGGCAGAATGGGGTACACAGTGTGTCAGGGGAGGGTACTGACAGAAGGCAGGATGGGGTACACAGTGTGTCAGGGGAGGGTAATGACAGAAGGCAGGATGGGGTACACAGTGTGTCAGGGGAGGGTACTGACAGAAGGCAGGATGGGGTACACAGTGTGTCAGGGGGAGGGTACTGACAGAAGGCAGGATGGGGTACACAGTGTGTCAGGGGAGGGTACTGACAGAAGGCATGATGGGGTACACAGTGTGTCAGGGGAGGGTACTGGCAGAAGGCAGGATGGGGTACACAGTGTGTCAGGGGAGGGTACTGACAGATGGCAGAATGGGGTACACAGTGTGTCAGGGGGAGGGTACTGACAGAAGGCAGGATGGGGTACACAGTGTGTCAGGGGAGGGTACTGGCAGAAGGCAGGATGGGGTACACAGTGTGTCAGGGGAGGGTACTGACAGAAGGCAGGATGGGGTACACAGTGTGTCAGGGGAGGGTACTGGCAGAAGGCAGGATGGGGTACTGATCTGGAGGACTCACTAAACAGAGAACATCCCTGGTTATCCCTACTGCCTCTGATCTGGAGGACTCACTAAACAGAGGACATCCCTGGTCATGCCTACTTCCTCTGATCTGGAGGACTCACTAAACAGAGAACATCCCTGGTCATCCCTACTGCCTCTGATCTGGAGGACTCACTAAACAGAGAACATCCCTGGTCATCCCTACTGCCTCTGATCTGGAGGACTCACTAAACAGAGAACATCCCTGGTCATCCCTACTGCCTCTGATCTGGAGGACTCACTAAACAGAGAACATCCCTGGTCATCCCTACTGTCTCTGATCTGGAGGACTCACTAAACAGAGAACATCCCTGGTCATCCCTACTGCCTCTGATCTGGAGGACTCACTAAACAGAGAACATCCCTGGTCATCTACTGCCTCTGATCTGGAGGACTCACTAAACAGAACATCCCTGGTCATCCCTACTGCCTCTGATCTGGAGGACTCACTAAACAGAGAACATCCCTGGTCATCCCTACTGCCTCTGATCTGGAGGACTCACGAAACAGAGAACATCCCTGGTCATCCCTACTGTCTCTGATCTGGAGGACTCACTAAACAGAGAACATCCCTGGTCATCCCTACTGCCTCTGATCTGGAGGACTCACTAAACAGAGAACAACCCTAGTCATCCCTACTGTCTCTGATCTGGAGGACTCACTAAACAGAGAACATCCCTGGTCATCCCTACTGCCTCTGATCTCGAGGACTCACTAAACAGAGAACATCCCTGGTCATCCCTACTGTCTCTGATCTGGAGGACTCACTAAACAGAGAACATCCCTGGTCATCCCTACTGCCTCTGATCTGGAGGACTCACGAAACAGAGAACATCCCTGGTCATCCCTACTGCCTCTGATCTGGAGGACTCACTAAACAGAGGACATCCCTGGTCATCCCTACTTCCTCTGATCTGGAGGACTCACTAAACAGAGAACATCCCTGGTCATCCCTACTGTCTCTGATCTGGAGGACTCACTAAACAGAGAACATCCCTGGTCATCCCTACTGCCTCTGATCTGGAGGACTCAGTAAACAGAGAACATCCTGGTCATCCCTACTGCCTCTGATCTCGAGGACTCACTAAACAGAGAACATCCCTGGTCATCCCTACTGTCTCTGATCTGGAGGACTCACTAAACAGAGAACATCCCTGGTCATCCCTACTGCCTCTGATCTGGAGGACTCTGTAAACAGAGAACATCCTGGTCATCCCTACTGCCTCTGATCTCGAGGACTCACTAAACAGAGAACATCCCTGGTCATGCCTACTTCCTCTGATCTGGAGGACTCACTAAACAGAGAACAACCCTGGTCATCCCTACTGTCTCTGATCTGGAGGACTCACTAAACAGAGAACATCCCTGGTCATCCCTACTGCCTCTGATCTGGAGGACTAACTAAACAGAGAACATCCCTGGTCATCCCTACTGCCTCTGATCTGGAGGACTCACTAAACAGAGAACATCCCTGGTCATCCCTACTGCCTCTGATCTGGAGGACTCACTAAACAGAGAACATCCCTGGTGTTCCCTACTGCCTCTGATCTGGAGGACTCACTAAACAGAGAACATCCCTGGTCATCCCTACTGCCCAGGGACTCACGGCTGTGGAGAGAGAGACAGACAGGGACCCACAGCTGTGGAGAGAGACAGGGACCCACAGCTGTGGAGAGAGAGACAGACAGGGACCCACGGCTGTGGAGAGAGAGACAGACAGGGACCCACAGCAGTGGAGAGAGAGACAGACAGGGAAATGAGGCCAGTTAATAGAGCACCGATGGTCTCCTAGCTACCACTCTCATTATTATCTGATGGTCCTCCTGTCCATACAGCTGTACATGGAGGAGTCTGTCCCCATGGATACACTGGACACCCTGTGATGAACAGGTAGCGTTCTCCTGGCAATCGTCGAACCCATATTCATCCGTAGGACTGCCAGATGGTGAAGCGTGATTCATCACTCCAGACAACACGTTTCCACTGCTCCAGAGTCCAAATGGCGGCGAGCTTCTAATAGCCGATGCTTGGCATTGCGCGCGGCGTCTCGGCCATGGAAACGGTTATTGTGAGTGTTGCAACAGAGGACAGACCATTTTTACGCGCTATGCGCTTTCAGCCCTCGACGGCCCCGTTCTGTGAGCTTGTGTGGCCTACCACTTCTCGGCTGAGCCGTTGTTGCTCCGAGACATTTCACCTTCACAATAACAGCACTTACAGTTGACCGGGGCAGAAATTTGACTAACTGACTTTTTGGCATCCTTTTTTTTTTAAACCTTTATTTAACTAGGCAAGTCAGTTAAGAACAAATACTTATTTACAATGACGGCCTAGGAACAGTGGGTTTGACAGATTTGTACCTTGTCAGTTCGGGGATTTGAACTTGGAACCTTCCAGTTACTAGTCCAACAGTTCTAACCACTAGGCTAACCTAGCTACCCTGCCCCCCCGCCCTTATCCATCTACACACAATACTGTCATGTCTTGTTATGTCTGTTCCTGTCCTTTCTCTTCACTCTGTCTCTCTCTGCTGGTCTTTTTAGGTTACCTTCTCTGTCTCTCATTCTTCAGCTGTTCTACATCTCCTCTAACTAGCTCATTCACTCTTTCACACCTGTTCTCTCTTCCCCCTCTGATTAGGTCTCTATTTCTCTCTCTGTTCCTGCTACTTTCAGTTAAAACCGCTTTTGGGTCTTCACTCAAGTACATAACAGAAGAATCAGACCAAGAATGGACCCAGCGGCTCCGGACCCTTTTCACTCCGCCGTCGAGATCCAGGGAGCGATGCTAGGCAGACACGAGGAGGAGTTGTCTGCTGCTCGACATGCCGTTGAGACCCTGGCCGTCCAAGTCTCCGACCTCACAAGACAGGTTCACCAACTCCACCTCGATCCACCGCCCACTTCCAGGGTTTCCGAGTCTCCAGAGCCCAGGATCAACAACCCGCCGTGTTACTCTGGGGAGCCCACTGAGTGCCGCTCATTCCTCACTCAGTGTGATGTGGTGTTCTCTCTCCAGCCCAACACTTACTCCAGGAGCGCAGCCCGCATCGCCTACGTCATTTCTCTCCTTACCGGACGGGCGCGTGAGTGGGGCACGGCAATCTGGGAGGCGAGGGCTGAGTGTATTAACCAGTATCAGGACTTTAAGGAGGAGATGATACGGGTTTTTGACCGTTCTGTTTTTGGCGAGGAGGCTTCCAGGGCCCTGTCTTCCCTATGTCAGGGGAATAGATCCATAACGGATTATTCTATTGAGTTTCGCACTCTCGCTGCCTCTAGTGACTGGAACAGGCCGGCTTTGCTCGCTCGTTTTCTGGAGGGTCTCCTCGTCGAGGTTAAGGATGAGATCCTCTCCCGGGAGGTTCCTTCCTGTCTGGACTCCTTAATAGCTCTCGCTATTCGCATAGAGCGACGGTTTGATCTTCGTCGCCGAGCTCGTGGAAAGGAGCTCGCGTTCTCCGTTGCTCCCCTCTCCACATCACTGCCACCTGCCGCATCACTGCCACCCTCCTCCGCCGGCTCGGATGCTGAGCCTATGCAGCTGGGGGGTATCCGCATCTCGGCCAAGGAGAAGGAACGGAGAATCACCAATCGCCTCTGTCTCTACTGCGGCTCCGCTGGTCATTTTGTCACCTCATGTCCAGTAAAAGCCAGAGCTCATCAGTAAAGGGAGGGCTACTGGTGAGCGCAACTACTCAGGCCTCTCCTTCTGGATCACGCACTACCTTTCCGGTCCATCTCCGCTGGCCCGGTTCATCTGCTTCCTGCAGTGCCTTGATAGACTCTGGGGCGGAGGGCTGTTTTATGGACGAGACCTGGGCTCGGGAACATGACATTCCTCTCAGACAGTTAGGGGAGCCCACGGCCTTGTTCGCTTTAGATGGTAGTTCTCTCCCCAAGATTCAGCGTGAGACGCTGCCTTTAACCCTCACTGTCTCTGGTAATCATAGCGAAACCATTTCTTTTTTTAATTTTTCGTTCACCTTTTACACCTGTTGTTTTGGGTCATCCCTGGCTAGTGCGCCATAACCCTTCTATTAATTGGTCTAGTAATACTATCCTATCCTGGAATGTTTCTTGTCATGTGACCTGTTTAATGTCTGCTATCCCTCCTGTTTCCTCTGTCTCTTCTTCACAGGAGGAGCCTGGCGATTTGACAGGGGTGCCGGAGGAGTATCACGATCTGCGCACGGTGTTCAGTCGTTCCAAGGCCACTTCTCTCCCTCCACACCGGTCGTATGACTGTAGTATTGATCTCCTTCCGGGAACTACTCCCCCCCGGGGTAGATTATACTCTCTGTCGGCTCCCGAACGTAAGGCTCTCGAGGATTATTTGTCGGTTTCGCTCAACGCCGGTACCATAGTCTCCTCCTCCTCTCCCGCCGGAGCGGGGTTTTTTTTTGTTCAGAAGAAGGACGGGTCCCTGCGCCCATGCGTGGATTATCGAGGGCTGAATGACATAACAGTTAAGAATCGTTATCCGCTTCCTCTTATGTCTTCAGCCTTCGAGATCCTGCAGGGAGCCAGGTTTTTCACCAAATTGGACCTTCGTAACGCCTACCATCTCGTGCGCATCAGGGAGGGGGACGAGTGGAAGACGGCGTTTAACACTCCGTTAGGGCATTTTGAATACCGGATTCTTCCTTTCGGCCTCGTTAACGCTCCAGCTGTCTTTCAGGCACTAGTTAACGACGTCCTGAGAGACATGCTGAACATTTTTGTTTTCGTTTACATGGACGATATCCTGATTTTTTCTCCGTCTCTCTCGATTCATGTTCAGCACGTGCGACGCGTCCTCCAGCGCCTTTTGGAGAACTGTCTTTATGTGAAGGCTGAGAAGTGCATTTTTCATGCCGCCTCTGTCCCTTTTCTCGGTTCCGTTATTTCCGCTGAGGGCATTAAGATGGATCCCGCTAAGGTCCAGGCTGTCATTGATTGGCCCGTTCCTAAGTCACGCGTCGAGCTGCAGCGCTTTCTGGGCTTCGCTAATTTCTATCGTCGTTTCATCCGTAATTTCGGTCAGGTGGCAGCTCCCCTCACAGCCCTTACTTCTGTTAAGACGTGCTTTAAGTGGTCCGTTTCCGCCCAGGGAGCTTTTGATCTTCTTAAGAATCGTTTTACATCCGCTCCTATTCTTGTTACACCTGACATCTCTAGACAGTTTGTTGTTGAGGTTGACGCGTCAGAGGTGGGCGTGGGAGCCATTCTTTCTCAGCGCTCTCTCTCTGACGGCAAGGTCCATCCTTGCGCGTTTTTCTCTCATCGCTTATCGCCGTCAGAACGTAACTATGATGTTGGTAATCGCGAACTGCTCGCCATCCGCTTAGCCCTAGGCGAATGGCGACAGTGGTTGGAGGGGGCGACCGTTCCTTTTGTCGTTTGGACTGACCATAGGAACCTTGAGTACATCCGTTCAGCCAAACGACTTAATGCGCGTCAGGCTCGTTGGGCTCTGTTTTTCGCTCGTTTCGAGTTTGTTATTTCTTATCGTCCGGGCTCAAAAAACACCAAGCCTGATGCTTTATCTCGTCTCTTCAGTTCTTCTGAGGTCTCCACCGACCCCGAGGGGATTCTCCCTGACGGGCGTGTTGTCGGGTTGACTGTCTGGGGAATTGAGAGGCAGGTAAAGCAAGCACTCGCTCACACTCCGTCGCCGCGAGCTTGTCCTAGGAACCTTCTGTTCGTTCCCGTTCCTACTCGTCCGGCCGTTCTTCAGTGGGCCCACTCTGCCAAGTTAGCCGGCCACCCCGGCGTTCGGGGTACGCTCGCTTCCATTCGCCAGCGTTTCTGGTGGCCCACTCGGGAACGTGACGCGCGTCGATTTGTCGCCGCTTGTTCGGTCTGCGCGCAGACTAAATCTGGGAACTCTCCTCCTGCCGGCCGTCTCAGACCGCTTCCCATTCCCTCTCGACCGTGGTCTCACATCGCTTTAGATTTTATCACCGGACTGCCTTCATCAGCGGGGAAGACAGTTATTCTTACGGTTGTCGATAGATTCTCTAAGGCGGCTCATTTCATTCCTCTCGATAAGCTCCCTTCTGCTAAGGAGACGGCTCAGATCATTATCGAGAATGTTTTCCGAATTCATGGCCTTCCTTCTGACGTCGTTTCCGACAGAGGCCCGCAGTTCACGTCCCAATTTTGGAGGGAGTTTTGCCGTTTGATTGGGGCTTCCGTCAGTCTCTCGTCCGGCTTTCATCCCCAGTCTAACGGTCAAGCCGAACGGGCCAATCAGACTGTTGGTCGCATTTTACGCAGTCTTTCTTTTCGTAACCCTGCGTCTTGGTCAGAACAGCTCCCCTGGGCAGAGTACGCCCACAACTCGCTTCCCTCGTCTGCTACCGGTCTATCCCCTTTTCAGAGTAGCCTCGGGTACCAGCCTCCGCTGTTCTCTTCTCAGCTCGCCGAGTCCTGCGTCCCCTCCGCTCAGGCTTTTGTCCAGCGTTGCGAGCGCACCTGGAAGGGGGTCAGGTCAGCACTTTGCCGTAATAGGGCGCAGACTGTGAGGGCCGCTAATAAGCGTAGGACCAAGAGTCCTAGATATTGTTGCGGTCAGAGAGTATGGCTCTACACTCAGAACCTTCCCCTTAAGACAGCTTCTCGCAAGTTGGCCCCGCGGTTCATTGGTCCGTTCCGTATTTCTCAGGTCATTAATCCTGTCGCAGTGCGACTTCTTCTCCCGCGCTATCTTCGTCGCGTTCACCCGGTCTTCCATGTCTCCTGTGTTAAGCCCGTTCTTCGCGCCCCCGCTCGTCCCTCCCCCCCATCCTTGTCGAGGGCGCACCCATCTACAGGGTTCGTAAGATTTTGGACATGCGCCCTCGGGGCCGTGGTCATCAGTACCTAGTGGATTGGGAGGGGTACGGTCCTGAGGAGAGGAGTTGGGTTCCCTCTCGGGACGTGCTGGACCGTTCGCTGATCGATGATTTCCTCCGTTGCCGCCAGGTTTCCTCCTCGAGTGCGCCAGGAGGCGCTCGGTGAGTGGGGGGTACTGTCATGTCTTGTTATGTCTGTTCCTGTCCTTTCTCTTCACTCTGTCTCTCTCTGCTGGTCTTTTTAGGTTACCTTCTCTGTCTCTCATTCTTCAGCTGTTCTACATCTCCTCTAACTAGCTCATTCACTCTTTCACACCTGTTCTCTCTTCCCCTCTGATTAGGTCTCTATTTCTCTCTCTGTTCCTGCTACTTTCAGTGTCTGATTCTTGTTTGTGTTTTTTGATGCCAGAAGCAAGCTGTCGTCCCGTTTGCTTCCACCTTGTCCTATCCTGTCGGAGTCTGCCTGGCAGGTGCATCCTGCATTATACTACGTTCTTTTGTTCCATTGACTACGTTGGAAGAGGATTTATGCCATTCCTGTTTTTTCATTAAAGAACTCTGTTTTCTGTTAAAACCGCTTTTGGGTCTTCACTCAAGTACATAACACAATACCATATAATGACATCACAATACACCATAATGACATCACAATAGCACATAATGACATTACAATAGCACATAATGACATCACAATAACCCATAATGACATCACAATACCCCATAATGACAAAGCGAAAACAGCTTTTAGATTTTTTTTGCAAATGAAGAAATACCTTATTTACATAAGCATTCAGACCCTTTGCTATGAGACTTGAAATTGAGCTCAGGTGCGTCCTGTTTCCATTGATCATCCTTGAGATGTTTCTACAACTTGATTGGAGTCCACCTGTGGTCAACGTAATTGATTGGACATGATTTGGAAACGGCACACACCTGTCTATATAAGGTCCCACAGTTAACAGTACTTGTCAGAGCAAAAAACAAGCCATTTAAGGATGAAGGAATCGTCTGTCTGAGAAAGGATTGCCAGGATTCCACAGCCGTGAGTCCCTGGTGAAGGGCCGTGAGTCCCTGGTGAAGGGACGTGAGTCCCTGGTGAAGGGCCGTGAGTCCCTGGTGAAGGGCCGTGAGTCCCTGGTGAAGGGACGTGAGTCCCTGGTGAAGGGCCGTGAGTCCCTGGTGAAGGGCCGTGAGTCCCTGGTGAAGGGACGTGAGTCCCTGGTGAAGGGCCGTGAGTCCCTGGTGAAGGGCCGTGAGTCCCTGGTGAAGGGCCGTGAGTCCCTGGTGAAGGGACGTGAGTCCCTGGTGAAGGGACGTGAGTCCCTGGTGAAGGGACGTGAGTCCCTGGTGAAGGGACGTGAGTCCCTGGTGAAGGGACGTGAGTCCCTGGTGAAGGGCCGTGAGTCCCTGGTGAAGGGACGTGAGTCCCTGGTGAAGGGACGTGAGTCCCTGGTGAAGGGCCGTGAGTCCCTGGTGAAGGGCCGTGAGTCCCTGGTGAAGGGCCGTGAGTCCCTGGTGAAGGGCCGTGAGTCCCTGGTGAAGGGACGTGAGTCCCTGGTGAAGGGACGTGAGTCCCTGGTGAAGGGACGTGAGTCCCTGGTGAAGGGACGTGAGTCCCTGGTGAAGGGACGTGAGTCCTGGTGAAGGGACGTGAGTCCCTGGTGAAGGGCCGTGAGTCCCTGGTGAAGGGCCGTGAGTCCCTGGTGAAGGGACGTGAGTCCTGGTGAAGGGACGTGAGTCCCTGGTGAAGGGACGTGAGTCCCTGGTGAAGGGCCGTGAGTCCCTGGTGAAGGGCCGTGAGTCCCTGGTGAAGGGCCGTGAGTCCCTGGTGAAGGGACGTGAGTCCCTGGTGAAGGGACGTGAGTCCCTGGTGAAGGGACGTGAGTCCCTGGTGAAGGGACGTGAGTCCCTGGTGAAGGGACGTGAGTCCCTGGTGAAGGGACGTGAGTCACTGGTGAAGGGACGTGAGTCACTGGTGAAGGGACGTGAGTCCCTGGTGAAGGGACGTGAGTCCCTGGTGAAGGGCCGTGAGTCCCTGGTGAAGGGCCGTGAGTCCCTGGTGAAGGGCCGTGAGTCCCTGGTGAAGGGCCGTGAGTCCCTGGTGAAGGGACGTGAGTCACTGGTGAAGGGCCGTGAGTCACTGGTGAAGGGCCGTGAGTCCCTGGTGAAGGGCCGTGAGTCACTGGTGAAGGGCCGTGAGTCCCTGGTGAAGGGCCGTGAGTCCCGGGTGAAGGGCCGTGAGTCCCTGGTGAAGGGCCGTGAGTCCCTGGTGAAGGGACGTGAGTCCCTGGTGAAGGGCCGTGAGTCCCTGGTGAAGGGACGTGAGTCCCTGGTGAAGGGCCGTGAGTCCCTGGTGAAGGGACGTGAGTCCCTGGTGAAGGGACGTGAGTCCCTGGTGAAGGGATGTGAGTCCCTGGTGAAGGGCCGTGAGTCCTGGTGAAGGGACGTGAGTCCCTGGTGAAGGGCCGTGAGTCCTGGTGAAGGGACGTGAGTCCCTGGTGAAGGGACGTGAGTCCCTGGTGAAGGGACGTGAGTCCCTGGTGAAGGGACGTGAGTCCCTGGTGAAGGGCCGTGAGTCCCTGGTGAAGGGCCGTGAGTCCCTGGTGAAGGGCCGTGAGTCCCTGGTGAAGGGCCGTGAGTCCCTGGTGAAGGGACGTGAGTCCCTGGTGAAGGGCCGTGAGTCCCTGGTGAAGGGCCGTGAGTCCCTGGTGAAGGGATGTGAGTCCCTGGTGAAGGGCCGTGAGTCCCTGGTGAAGGGCCGTGAGTCCCTGGTGAAGGGCCGTGAGTCCCTGGTGAAGGGCCGTGAGTCCCTGGTGAAGGGCCGTGAGTCCCTGGTGAAGGGACGTGAGTCCCTGGTGAAGGGACGTGAGTCCCTGGTGAAGGGACGTGAGTCCCTGGTGAAGGGACGTGAGTCCCTGGTGAAGGGATGTGAGTCCCTGGTGAAGGGCCGTGAGTCCCTGGTGAAGGGACGTGAGTCCCTGGTGAAGGGACGTGAGTCCCTGGTGAAGGGATGTGAGTCCCTGGTGAAGGGCCGTGAGTCCCTGGTGAAGGGATGTGAGTCCCTGGTGAAGGGCCGTGAGTCCCTGGTGAAGGGACGTGAGTCCCTGGTGAAGGGACGTGAGTCCCTGGTGAAGGGACGTGAGTCCCTGGTGAAGGGACGTGAGTCCCTGGTGAAGGGACG
This sequence comes from Oncorhynchus masou masou, assembly GCF_036934945.1. Taxonomy (NCBI): domain Eukaryota; kingdom Metazoa; phylum Chordata; class Actinopteri; order Salmoniformes; family Salmonidae; genus Oncorhynchus; species Oncorhynchus masou. The sequence continues at coordinate 25,786 of NW_027008389.1, read as the reverse complement.
TGAGTCCCTGGTGAAGGGCCGTGAGTCCTGGTGAAGGGACGTGAGTCCCTGGTGAAGGGACGTGAGTCCCTGGTGAAGGGCCGTGAGTCCCTGGTGAAGGGCCGTGAGTCCCTGGTGAAGGGCCGTGAGTCCCTGGTGAAGGGACGTGAGTCCCTGGTGAAGGGACGTGAGTCCCTGGTGAAGGGACGTGAGTCCCTGGTGAAGGGACGTGAGTCCCTGGTGAAGGGACGTGAGTCCCTGGTGAAGGGCCGTGAGTCCCTGGTGAAGGGCCGTGAGTCCCTGGTGAAGGGACGTGAGTTCCTGGTGAAGGGACGTGAGTCCCTGGTGAAGGGACGTGAGTCCCTGGTGAAGGGCCGTGAGTCCCTGGTGAAGGGACGCGAGTCCCTGGTGAAGGGACGCGAGTCCCTGGTGAAGGGCCGTGAGTCCCTGGTGAAGGGCCGTGAGTCCCTGGTGAAGGGCCGTGAGTCCCTGGTGAAGGGACGTGAGTCCCTGGTGAAGGGAACCAAAACATGTCTGCAGCATTGAAGGTCCCCAAGAACACAGTGGCCTCCATCATTCTTAAATGGAAGAAGTTTGGAACCACCAAGGCCCTTCCTAGAGCTGGCCGCCCAGACAAACTGAGCAATCAGGGGAGAAGGGTCAGGGAGATGAACCCGATGGTCACTCTGAGAGAGCTCTAGAGTCCCTCTGTGGAGATGGAAGAACCATCTAACATCTCTGGAGAGACCTGAAAATAGCTGTGCAGCAATGGTCCCCATCCAACCTGACAGATCTTGAGAGGATCTG
>NW_027008389.1:0-17500 GCF_036934945.1 Oncorhynchus masou masou | reverse complement strand
ATACACTAGTTAGTTAACCAGTTAGTAAACCAGTTAGTTAACCAGTTAGTCCAGGTACATATACACTAGTTAGTTAACCAGTTAGTAAACCAGTTAGTAAACCAGTTAATTAACCAGTTAGTCCATGTACATATACACTAGTTAGTTAACCAGTTAGTAAACCATTTAGTTAACCAGTTAGTCCAGGTACATATACACTAGTTAGTTAACCAGTTAGTAAACCAGTTAGTTAACCAGTTAGTCCAGGTACATATACACTAGTTAGTAAACCAGTTAGTAAACCAGTTAGTTAACCAGTTAGTCCAGGTACATATACACTAGTTAGTAAACCAGTTAGTAAACCACTTAGTTAACCAGTTAGTCCAGGTACATATACACTAGTTAGTTAACCAGTTAGTAAACCAGTTAGTTAACCAGTTAGTCCAGGTACATATACACTAGTTACTTAACCAGTTAGTAAACCAGTTAGTTAACCAGTTAGTCCAGGTACATATACACTAGTTATTTAACCAGTTAGTAAACCAGTTAGTAAACCAGTTAGTTAACCAGTTAGTCCAGGTACATATACACTAGTTAGTCATTACTCAGAAAGTAGTTCCAAAGACCTTACTTCATTTCACTCTTTCCAACATGTTGTCTAAAAGGGGACTCATACACCGTTGTTTACATGGGTCCTCAATGCTAGATTGCCACAATGGGGGAAGCTCTTACAAGGAGAGTGAAATATTAGAAAATACATTTGTAAAACTGAAGATTGATTACCTTTAACGCCTTAAAGACACCCTGTCGCGCATTGATCGTGTCAGCTGTTCCCGGAGTGTTAAAAATATCGCAACGCAGAGATATTGTCACAAAACATTCTCGACATTCTTTGAGCCTCTCCTTGAAGTTGAAGTGACGTTAATGCTAATCCAAAAGTTGATTTGATATGAATTAACCGTGAAATTAGTTTAGACGTTTTGTCACTTTTGTAACGTTAACGGTACTCGTAATTTAGGGATCGAATCGCATTGTGTCAATAATCGCAATACTACAAACCTTTTTTGGGGGGAGTATTAATAAATCTAGGCTTAAGACTTCAATGCGTCCAAAAGCTCTTAAATCCTATTACTATTCCTTAATCAACAATCAAAATTATGATGAACATTATTATTGAGGAAAAACTTACCATGACTGTGATAATTATCTCACCCAGCTACAGTATCTTAAGTAAGGAGTAAGTGGCTCGGGATAAGAGAATCTGCTAAATGACTCAAATGTCGTGGTAAATGTTATAACGATGTGTGTAATTTGACCAAGTAGCTTTACCTAAGCTGTAAGTAAAACGGACATGTTTTGTTTGTTTTTTTAAACAAGAGTTTTAGGTTTTCACTGAAAATATAATTGATTCATGTTCAAAACTGTCACAATAGAAGTTATTCCAAAAATCATTCTCATTTAGTTTTGAACAGCTTTTCTAATTACTTTCTAATCGCATTAAACAGAAAAGGTGACAAACGTCATCGTTTATTTTTTTAATATATTTTTTTCTCCACCAGGTCAGACTAATACCTCACTCCTGGGGAATTAGGTGGTTAGCTCGTGAGGTGGTTAGCTCGTGAGGTGCGCTCCAGAACCCCTGTTATGTCTTCCCTGCACTCTTAAACTCTGTCTTCCTCCACTCGCGCAGACCCAAATAATGAAGCGCGAGCTGCAGCATCCACAATAGATCGCATCTCTTTATATTTCGTTCTCCCTCCCCATTTCTCGCTGTCTCTCCTCTCTTTCTCAGTCTCACTCACTGTCCCTCTCTTCTCTCTCTCTCTCCATCGTGCTCTCTCTTCCCTTTCCCTCCCTCTCTCCCTATCACTCTCTTTCCCCTCTCTCATCCCTCTTTCTCCCTCCATCTCTCCCACTCTCTCTCCCCTTCCCTCCCTCCCTCCATCTCACCCTCTATCCCCCTCCCTCCCTCCATCTCTCCCTCTATCCCCCTCCCTCCCTCCCTCCATCTCTCCATCCCTCTTCTCCCTCCATCTCTCCCTCTCTCCCTTTCCCTCCTCCATCTCTACCTCTCTCCCCTCCCTCCCTCCCTCCCTCCCTCCATCCACTGAGGATCAAGCCTCCGTAATCCCAGGATTTTATATCCACCAAAACAGCTTGGGCCCATCAGCAAATTGCGATGGCATATGGTATAGGTTTATGATTCGTCTGGCACACGCATAGCAAAGAGGTGCCTCATCATACGTGGGTAAACACGGTGGGGAAAATATCGTAATGTTAAACGATGCCAGGGAAGGGAGGAGGGTTAGTGGCGTGTTTGCTCGGGGGAGTGGTGCAGCGATTCCCAAATGGCACCCTATTCCCTATGTAGTGCTGGGGAAAGATGGGATTCGGGACTGGTGATGGTAGATGGACTGGTGATGGTAGATGGTAGTGGAGAGAGAGAGATACAGAGAGGAGAGAGAGGGAGTGACAGAGAGAGGGAGAGGGAGAGAGAGGGAGCGAGAGAGAGGGAGAGAGGGAGAGAGAGAGAGAGGGAGAGAGGGAGAGATGGAGAGGGAGAGAGAGAGGGAGAGATGGAGAGGGAGAGAGAGGGAGGGAGAGAGAGGGAGAGAAAGAGAGGGAGAGAGAGAGAGGGAGAGAGAGGGAGAGAAAGAGAGGGAGAGAGAGAGAGAGAGGGAGAGAGAGAGAGACAGAGGGAGAGAGAGAGAGACAGAAGGAGAGAGGGAGAGAGAGAGAGAGGGAGAGAGAGAGACAGAGGGAGAGAGGGAGAATAAAATAGTAGATCTCAAAACCAAAACAACAACACATCACAGATAGCCAAACAACAACACCTTCCTACACAACATCACAGATAGCCAAACAACAACACCTTCCTACACAACATCACAGATAGCCTAACAACAACACCTTCCTACACTACATCACAGATAGCCTAACAACAACACCTTCCTACACAACATCACAGATAGCCTAACAACACAACAACACCTTCCTACACAACATCACAGATAGCTTAACAACAACACCTTCCTACACTACATCACAGATAGCCTAACAACACAACAACACCTTCCTACACAACATCACAGATAGCCTAACACCTTTCTACACAACATCACAGATAGCCAAACAACACAACAACACCTTCCTACACAACATCACAGATAGCCTAACAACACAACAACACCTTCCTACAGTACATCACAGATAGCCTAACAACAACACCTTCCTACACAACATCACATATAGCCTAACAACACAACAACACCTTCCTACACTACATCACAGATAGCTTAACAACAACACTTTCCTACACAACATCACAGATAGCCTAACAACAACACCTTCCTACACTACATCACAGATAGCCTAACAACACAACAACACCTTCCTACACAACATCACAGATAGCCTAACACCTTTCTACACAACATCACAGATAGCCAAACAACACAACAACACCTTCCTACACAACATCACAGATAGCCTAACAACAACACCTTCCTACACTACATCACAGATAGCCTAACAACAACACCTTCCTACACAACATCACATATAGCCTAACAACACAACAACACCTTCCTACACAACATCACAGATAGCCTAACAACAACACCTTCCTACACAACATCACAGATAGCCAAACAACACAACAACACCTTCCTACACAACATCACAGATAGCCTATGTATTGTAATCTGCAACATTAGCACAATTTCAACAACATCTGCTAGAAAAGTATGTCAGATGCAATCTGATCCTCCTCCTGCTGCTAGACTTTGGGATGTGACGCGATAACAAACACCTCCAGACATGTTTCCTCTCATCGTTCATTAGGCAGGAAGCTGTCCGCTTCAGCAAGGTGACTCCTGCTCAACCCACCTTTTTATCCGACCCGCCTCTCTGAGTTAATGCCCGATGCTCCACCTCCAATGGCCGAGAGCCCTCGTCCGATTGGCTGAGAGGCCTGTCAGTCAGCTGGAGGTCACAGGTGATTGGCTGAGCGTCCTGTCAGCCGGGGTACCAGGTGATATGGGTTCAGACACCCAACAGACATCCCAGCTGCCTCAAAAATATGGAAACTCTAGTGTAACAGGCCCTAACACTAAACCTCACAGACAGTCAGATATTCAGCTTCATCATTAGCACAACAACCAGACGGACCTTGTTGAGCCTACGACGTAGAGGTGAACGTGTTAGTTAACGTGTCTGACTCAACGAACCCAACGCCTGCCCTGTGGGGGTTCACCACAGTGTAGATTGTGATAACATTATTCCAAACCTAGCAGAGAGATGGACATTGGGGCTGGTTGTACCTAGCAGAGTGATGAGATTTGGGGCTGGTTGTACCTAGCAGAGAGATGGGCTTTGGGGCTGGTTGTACCTAGCAGAGAGATGGACATTGGGGCTGGTTGTACCTAGCAGAGAGATAGGCTTTGGGGCTGGTTGTACCTAGCAGAGAGATGGACTTTGGGGCTGGTTGTACCTAGCAGGGTGATGGGCTTTGGGGCTGGTTGTACCTAGCAGGGTGATGGACATTGGGGCTGGTTGTACCTAGCAGGGTGATGGGCTTTGGGGCTGGTTGTACCTAGCAGAGAGATGGACTTTGGGGCTGGTTGTACCTAGCAGAGAGATGGACTTTGGGGCTGGTTGTACCTAGCAGGGTGATGGGCTTTGGGGCTGGTTGTACCTAGTAGAGAGATAGGCTTTGGGGCTGGTTGTACCTAGCAGAGTGATGAGATTTGGGGCTGGTTGTACCTAGCAGAGAGATGGACTTTGGGGCTGGTTGTACCTATCAGAGAGATGGGCTTTGGGGCTGGTTGTACCTAGCAGAGTGATGGGCTTTGGGGCTGGTTGTACCTAGCAGAGAGATGGACTTTGGGGCTGGTTGTACCTAGCAGGGTGATGGACTTTGGGGCTGGTTGTACCTATCAGAGAGATGGGCTTTGGGGCTGGTTGTACCTAGCAGAGAGATAGGCTTTGGGGCTGGTTGTACCTAGCAGAGAGATGGACTTTGGGGCTGGTTGTACCTAGCAGGGTGATGGGCTTTGGGGCTGGTTGTACCTAGCAGGGTGATGGACATTGGGGCTGGTTGTACCTAGCAGGGTGATGGGCTTTGGGGCTGGTTGTACCTAGCAGAGAGATGGACTTTGGGGCTGGTTGTACCTATCAGAGAGATGGGCTTTGGGGCTGGTTGTACCTAGCAGAGTGATGGGCTTTGGGGCTGGTTGTACCTAGCAGAGAGATGGACTTTGGGGCTGGTTGTACCTAGCAGGGTGATGGACTTTGGGGCTGGTTGTACCTATCAGAGAGATGGGCTTTGGGGCTGGTTGTACCTAGCAGAGAGATAGGCTTTGGGGCTGGTTGTACCTAGCAGAGAGATAGACTTTGGGGCTGGTTGTACCTAGCAGAGAGATAGGCTTTGGGGCTGGTTGTACATAGCAGAGAGATAGGCTTTGGGGCTGGTTGTACCTAGCAGAGAGATAGGCTTTGGGGCTGGTTGTACATAGCAGAGAGATAGGCTTTGGGGCTGGTTGTACCTAGCAGAGAGATGGACTTTGGGGCTGGGTGTACCTAGCAGAGAGATGGACTTTGGGGCTGGTTGTACATAGCAGAGAGATGGGCTTTGGGGCTGGTTGTACATAGCAGAGAGATGGACTTTGGGGCTGGTTGTACATAGCAGAGAGATGGGCTTTGGGGCTGGTTGTACATAGCAGAGAGATGGGCTTTGGGGCTGGTTGTACATAGCAGAGAGATGGGCTTTGGGGCTGGGTGTACCTAGCAGAGAGATGGACTTTGGGGCTGGTTGTACCTAGCAGGGTGATGGGCTTTATTATGTAATTACTAGGTTATGTAATTAACCTGCTTTCTAGTATTGTTTTAGGAAATAACAAGTCATTTCTGTATATTGTAAATGAAAGTTCTGCCAAAGTTGTTTTGCGGGCTGTTATGAAACAAACATGTAGAAGGAAGTGTGCAGAAAACCAACTTGATGTTTTTTTTCTCACAACAACTCAAAGATACTTTAATATAAAACACAGAAATGACTAGTTATTTATCAGGATTATACAGATAGTAGGAACTGTCTTCTGGTCCTTATGGTCATTGGAGAAAGGACTTTAACCATAAAGCACTTATTAAGAAATTGCACAATCACATCCATTATATTGTTTGATATTGTTCGGACGAATATACTAAATTATTCAATCACAAATAATATGTAATATATGATATTACATTTGCAGTATGCATTAAGGTGTAAAATACTACGACTCGTAGTGAGCTCAGAGAAAAAGAACTTCCCAACGACATAGCCGAAACCTGAAAAAGCCTGAACCATCACGAGGTAGTAAACCTCCCCCTGTATTTCTACAATCCATCCTTCCTTCCGTCTCTGAATCTGAAAAACTTCTCTACAACAGCAGAGAGCCAGGGACTAATACTCTTTGAAAAACAATGCAAATCCATCCATTTGGAAATGGATCCCTCTTTGAAAGGTTAGTCTTTCTCTCTCTCTCTCTCTCTCTCTCTCTCTCTCTGTCTCCCCCCACCTCTCTCTCTTTCTCTCTTTTTTTGTGGATTGGCAAAGGTACTTAGTATAGAATACAATATAAATAAATACAAACGATTGTAAAATAAAACTTGTTGTTTGTATTTTGCTTAGTGTATGTTATTTGTATGTATAATGTTGGCCCACTATGGATTTGTTCCTGGTCAGTTCACATTGCCAGTAAAAACTACTAACCTTGTGTAGTCACATCAACAGTCACATCAACAGTCACATCAACAGTCACATCAACAGTTACATCAACAGTCACATCAACAGTCACATCAACAGTCACATCAACAGGCACATCAACAGTCACATCAACAGTTACAACAACAGTCACATCAACAGCTACATCAACAGTCACAACAACAGTCACATCAACAGTCACATCAACAGTCACATCAACAGTCACATCAACAGTCACATCAACAATGACATCAACAATGACATCAACAGTCACATCAACAGTCACATCAACAGTCACATCACAGTCACATCAACAATCACATCAACAGCAACATCAACAGTCACATCAACAGTTACATCAACAGTCACATAAACAGTCACATCAACAGTCACAACAACAGTCACATCAACAGCTACATCAACAGTCACGTCAACAATCACATCAACAGTCACAACAACAGTCACATCAACAGCTACATCAACAGTCACAACAACAGTCACATCAACAATTACATCAACAGTCACGTCAACAATCACATCAACAATTACATCAACAGTCACATCAACAGTCACATCAACAGTCACATCAACAGTCACATCAACAGTCACATCAACAGCTACATCAACAGTCACAACAACAGTCACATCAACAGCTACATCAACAGTCACAACAACAGTCACATCAACAATTACATCAACAGTCACATCAACAGTCACATCACAGTCACATCAACAGTCACATCAACAGCTACATCAACAGTCACAACAACAGTCACATCAACAGCTACATCAACAGTCACAACAACAGTCACATCAACAATTACATCAACAGTCACATCAACAGTCACATCACAGTCACATCAACAGTCACATCAACAGCTACATCAACAGTCACGTCAACAATCACATCAACAGTCACAACAACAGTCACATCAACAGCTACATCAACAGTCACAACAACAGTCACATCAACAATTACATCAACAGTCACGTCAACAATCACATCAACAATTACATCAACAGTCACATCAACAGTCACATCAACAGTCACATCAACAGTCACATCAACAGCTACATCAACAGTCACAACAACAGTCACATCAACAGCTACATCAACAGTCACAACAACAGTCACATCAACAATTACATCAACAGTCACATCAACAGTCACATCACAGTCACATCAACAGTCACATCAACAGCTACATCAACAGTCACAACAACAGTCACATCAACAGCTACATCAACAGTCACAACAACAGTCACATCAACAATTACATCAACAGTCACATCAACAGTCACATCACAGTCACATCAACAGTCACATCAACAGTCACATCAACAGTCACATCAACAGTCACAACATAAATAGTCTAAAGATGGATTCATCCCACAGTGTTTATATAGTCTAAAGATCGATTCATCCCACAGTGTATATATAGTCTAAAGATGGATTCATCCCTGTGTGTCTCGTCTAAAGATTGATTCATCCCACAGTGTATATATAGTCTAAAGATGGATTCATCCCACAGTGTATATATAGTCTAAAGATGGTTTCATCCCACAGTGTATATAGTCTAAAGATGGATTCATCCCACAGTGTATATATAGTCTAAAGATGGATTTATCCCACAGTGTATACAGTGCCTTGTATCCAAATCCGGCTTTAAACTTCTTCACAACAGTATCTCGGACCTGCCTGGTGTGTTCCTTGTTCTTCATGATGCTCCCTGCGCTTTTTTAACGGACCTCTGAGACTATCACAGTGCAGATGCATTTATACGGAGACTTGATTACACACAGGTGGATTGTATTTATCATCATTAGTCATTTAGGTCAAAATTGGATCGTTCAGAGATCCTCACTGAACTTCTGGAGAGAGTTTGCTGCACTGAAAGTAAAAGGGCTGAATAATTTTGCACGCCCAATTTTTCAGTTTTTGATTTGTTAAAAAAGTTTGAAATATCCAGTAAATGTCGTTCCACTTCATGATCGTGTCCCACTTGTTGTTGATTCTTCACAAAAAAATAGTTTTATATCTTTATGTTTGAAGCCTGAAATGTGGCAAAAGGTCGTAAAGTTCAAGAGGCCGAATACTTTCGCAAGGCACTGTATATAGTCTAAATATGGATTCATCCCCATCCCACAGTGTATATAATCTAAAGATGGATTCATCCCACAGTGTATATATAGTCTAAAGATGGATTTATCCCACAGTGTAAATAGTCTAAAGATGGATTCATCCCACAGTGTATATATAGTCTAAAGATGGATTCATCCCACAGTGTATATATAGTCTAAAGATGGATTCATCCCACAGTGCATTACTTGTCTCATCGCGCTATAGCGACTCCTTGTGGCGGTTCTGGGCGCCCGCAGGCTGACTTCGGTCATCAGTTGAACTGTGTTTTTTCTCCGACACATTAGGGCAGCTGGCTTCCGGGTTAAGCATGCGAGTGTTAAGAAGCGTGGTTTGGCAGGTCACCTCTCTCTCTCTCTCTCTCTCTCTCTCTCTTTCTCTCTCAAACTCATTGGGGAATTGCAGCGATCAGACACGATCATAGATGATATCAGGAAGATTGGGGAGAAAATATGCTGCAACTGTACTCAAGCACCCCGTGTTGGATGTATTTAAATCCACCTTAAAACTTGTTATGGCAAGGAGTTCCCTAAACGGAACACCCCCTCCCATTCAGCTGACAAAAATATTCTTTAGAAATATTTAACTTTCACACATTAACAAGTCCAATACAGCAAATGAAAGTTAAACATATTGTTAATCTACCCATCGTGTCTGATTTTTAAAATGTTTTACAGCGAAATCACAACATATATTTATATTAGATGACCACCAAATTCGAAGACACACAAAGCAGAAATATAGATAAAATGAATCACTAACCTTTGATATATATATATATATATATATATATATATATATATATATATACAAAATCTCAGTTTACATTTGCGCGTTACGTACAGTAATGTTTTGACTCCAAAACATCCGATGATTTTGCAGAAATGCTCACAATAAACATTGATAAAAGATAAAGATAAAGATAAATGTATCCTCTAATCAACCGCTGTGTCAGATTTAAAAAAGAACTTTACGGAGAAAGAATAACCTGAGAACGGCTCTCAGAACTCAAAGAAATAGTCGCCATTTTGGCGTCAACAGAAGCTACAAAAAACACTATAAAAATTCACTTACCTTTTGAATATCTTCATCAGAAGGCAGTTCCAGAAATCCCAGTTCGACAATAAATTACTGATTTGTTCCATAAAGTTCCATAAAGCCCACCATTTAGCCAATTGTTGTTAGCTTGTTCAGCCCAGCATTGAATCCTCAAAAAGCACGAGCAATTCCTCCAGACAAAAAGTTCCATTACAGGTCGTAGAAACAAGTAAAATGATGTATGCAATCCATATTTAGGATGTTTTAAACATTAATCAGCAATAAGGTTTCAACCGGAGAATTTCATTGTCTGAAGAAACGCATTGGAACGGAAGAACACTCTCTCGTGACCGTGCGCAATGAGACCGAGACTTTCTGCCAGACCACCCACTCAAAGAGCTATTATGAGCCCCTCCTTTATAGTAGAATAATACAACCAGAATCTAAAGACGGTGACATCTTGTGGAAGCCCTAGGAAGTGCATGCTCATCCATATCTAACATGGACTTCAAATAGCAATGTTTTCAAAATCGAGGTCTCACTTCCTGTTTGGATTTCTTCTCAGGTTTTTGTCTGCCATATGAGTTCTGTTATACTCACAGACATAATTTAAACAGTTTTAGAAACGTCAGAGTGTTTTCTATCCAGTACTATGCATATATTAGCATCTGGGACAGAGTAGGAGGCAGTTTACTCTGGGCTCGCCTTTCATCCAAAAGTGAAAGGCATGTAATTTGCTGAACGTTTCCAGAAATGAAAGGCATAACCCCTTGCTCTTTTACGTAATCCAGGGTTTACAGCGGCTAACCGTACCAGTTTATAGCATAAGTTTGGTATTTTAGACCTTACAGTTTTAGATGGTTCCTTATTCATATGAAGAGGTTGGATGAGCGCGGCCAGGTGCTGACCACTGGTTAAAAACGAATGCTTCATTCCTACTGATTTTATTCTAAAGATGGATGATGATGAACACAAAGTCAGGAAAACAGTTTTTTTCTTTGTGTCTACAAAGCACCTAAAACAACTCTATCCTCAAGTGCTATGATAATATACAATAATATATAATAATATATGATAATATATAATAATATATGAAATGCAGACCTGAGGACACAAGGTACAATAAAAAGGGCAATTATTTCACTTCAGAAAAAGCAACGCTGCCGAAGCCGTGAATCATGTGTTTTTCAAAGACTTCTTTGCTATTCTGCTATAATTTTTTTTAATATGATTTTCAAACTGGAAATTAAATTATACAACTTCCCGATCTAAATTATAGCAACATACAGTGTTTTAAACATAGTTGATTACCAGTTTTTTTTAACATGTTGTGTTTTCAAAAAGACAAAATATGCATAATTTTTTACAACCTTCCAAATGTGAATTAAAATAGATATATAAATGGCTTTTTTAGACAAACTGATTCAATTCCAAATAAAATGACAAAAATATATAGTGAAAGTTGCACTTCCATCAACATCATCCTTACTGAACTATGATTCATCTGGTCTGGAGGAGGACGCATGACGAGGAAGACACGGTTGTTATTGGTGGATTGACGAGGCCACATTGGCCAGACCAGGGCCAGTGCATAACTGAGTCATAGGAAGATCAACAAATGTTTAAATAAACAGAGACTCTGTAAGATGGAGTACTGTAAGATAGAGTAGTGCTGGATAGTACTATAGTACTGTAAGATAGAGTACTGTAAGATAGAGTGCTGTAAGATAGAGTACTAAGATAGAGTACTGTAAGATAGAGTGCAAGATAAGATAGAGTAGTGTAAGATAGAGTACTGTAAGCTATGCTAGAGTGCTAAGATAGAGTACTGTAAGATAGAGTACTGTAAGATAGAGTACTGTAAGATAGATAGAGTACTGTAAGATAGAGTACTGTAAGATAGAGTACTGTAAGATAGAGTACTGTAAGATAGAGTGTAAGATAGAGTACTGTAAGATAGAGTAAGATAGAGTGCTGTAAGATAGAGTACTGTAAGATAGAGTATTGTAAGATAGAGTACTGTAAGATAGAGTAGAGAGTACTGTAAGATAGAGTACTGTAAGATAGAGTACTGTATAGAGTGCTGTAGATAGAGTACTGTAAGATAGAGTATTACTGTAAGATAGAGTACTGAGTACTGTAAGATAGAGTGCTCTAAGATACAGTACTGTAAGATAGATTACTGTAAGATAGAGTATTGTAAGATAGAGTATTGGTAGTTATAGTACTGTAAGATAGAGTATTGGTAGTTATAGTACTGTAAGATAGAGTATTGGTAGTTATAGTACTGTAAGACAGAAAGATAGAGTACTGTAAGATAGAGTACTGTAAGATAGCTCCAACAGTTTTGCCACCGCTATAAGGCAGAGCTTGATGGCTCAGCTTTTGCAGCATAGATATATTTACACATGGATTATAACAAGTATTTATGCAGTATTAAATACCCTGTGTTTAAAACAGCTCAATCCGTCCATGGTTACTGTCGCTATGGAGAGAAGGGCATAGGTAAATAGACATATAAGCAGATATTTTGATAAAGAGGCTTATGGAACTGGTAGATTTATATTTAAAAGCATATGAAAATATAGCCTATTAATATTTAAAGCATATGAAAATATAGCCTTTTAATATTTAAAGCATATGAAAATATAGCCTTTTAATATTTAAAGCATATGAAAATATAGCTTTTTAATATTTAAAGCATATGAAAATATAGCCTTTAATTATTTAAAAGCATATGAAAATATAGCTTTTTAATATTTAAAGCATATGAAAATATAGCCTTCTAATATTTAAAGCATATGAAAATATAGCTTTTTAATATTTAAAACATATGAAAATATAGCCTTAATATTTAAAGCATATGAAAATATAGCCTTCTAATATTTAAAGCATATGAAAATATAGCTTTTTAATATTTAAAGCATATGAAAATATAGCCTTTTAATATTTAAAGCATATGCAAATATAGCCTTTTAATATTTAAAAGCATATGAAAATATAGCTTTTTAATATTTAAAACATATGAAAATATAGCCTTTTAATATTTAAAGCATATGAAAATATAGCTTTTTAATATTTAAAGCATATGAAAATATAGCCTTTTAATATTTAAAGCATATGAAAATATAGCCTTTTAATATTTAAAGCATATGAAAATATAGTCCTTCAATAACTAAAATATGAAAATTAGTGACCGCTATGAAAATATAGCTTTATAAAGCTATGGAATGTGCAATATTTAAAGCATATCATATAGCTTTTTAATATTTAAAAGGGATATAGTTCAATATTTAAAGGAAAATAAGGGTCTAATGATTTAAAGTATGAAAATATAGTTTTTTAATATTTAAAACTATGAAAATATAGTGTTCTGTGTATTTAAAGCATGTGAAAATATAGCTTTTAATATTTAAAGTGTATGAAAATATAGCCTTTTAATATTTAAAGCATGTGTGTATATCCTTCAATAACTCCAATAACGTGTGTGACCGTGTGTTTGAGTGAGTGTTTGAGTGATGTGTCATCTGAGTGGATGTTCATGTTTTAAGTTAAGTTTCAGTGTGTGTGTTTGAGTGTGTGCTCGAGTGTGTGTGTGTGTGTGTGTTGAGTGTGTGTGAGTGTGTGTTGTGTGTGAGTGTGTGTTTGTGTGTGTGTGTGTGTGTGTGTGTTTCAGTGTGTGTTTCAGTGTGTGTGTGTGTTTGAGTGTGTGTTTCAGGGTGTGTGTTTGAGTGTGTGTTTGGAGTGTGTGTGCTTGAGTGTGTGTTTGAGTGTGTGTTTCAGGGTGTGTTTCAGTGTGTGTTTCAGTGTGTTTGAGTGTGTGTTTGAGTGTGTGTTTGAGTGTGTGTGTGTGTGTGTGTGTGTGTGTGTGTGTGTGTGTGTGTGTGTGTGTGTGTGTGTGTGTGTGTGTGTGTGTGTGTGTGTGTGTGCTTTTGTGTGTGTGTGTGTGTGTGTGTGTGTGTGTTTCTGTGTGTGTGTGTTTCTGTGTGTGTGTGCGTGTGTGTGCCCGTCCACAGAAGGAACATAAACATTGAGAGGAACTGGAAGCACAGTGATACAGAGCATTAGAGACAAACTACCTGATCAAAAGTATGTTTACACCTGCTCGTCGAACGTATCAATCCAAAATCATGGGCTTAATATGGAGTTGATCCCCCTTTTGTTGCTATAACAGCCTCCTCTCTTCTGGGAAGGCTTTCCACTATATGTTGGAACGTTGCTGCTATAACAGCCTCCACTCTTCTGGGAAGGCTTTCCACTAGATGTAGGAACATTGCAGCTATAACAGCCTCCACTCTTCTGGGAAGGCTTTCCGCAAGATGTTGAAACATTGCTGCTATAACAGCCTCCTCTCTTCTGGGAAGACTTTCCTCTAGATGTTGAAACATTGCTGCTATAACAGCCTCCTCTCTTCTGGGAAGGCTTTCCTCTAGATGTTGGAACATTGCTGCTATAACAGCCTCCACTCTTCTGGGAAGGCTTTCCACTAGATGTTGGAACATTGCTGCTATAACAGCCTCCTCTCTTCTGGGAAGGCTTTCCTCTAGATGTTGGAACATTGCTGCTATAACAGCCTCCTCTCTTCTGGGAAGGATTTTCTCTAGATGTTGGAACATTGCTTCTATAACAGCCTCCACTCTTCTGGGAAGGCTTTCCATTAGATGTTAGAACATTGCTGTGGGGACTTGCATCCAGTCAGCCATAAGAGCATTAGTGAGATTGGGCACTGACGTTGGGCGATTAGACCTGGCTCGCAGCCGGCGTTCCAATTCATCCCAAAGGTGTTCGATGGGGTTGAGGTCAGGGCACTGTGCAGGCCAGTCAAGTTCTTCCCCAATGACCTCGACATGCCACTTCTGTATGGACCTTGTTTTGTGCAGGAGGGGCGTTGTCATGCTGACACAGGAAAGGGAAAGTTTCCCCAAACTGTTGCCACAAAGTTGGATTTTGTATCTACCAGTATAAGACAATTACAGATTCTCTCTCTCTCTCGCACACACACACACACACACACACACACACACACACACACACACACACACACACACACACACACACACACACACACACACACACACACACACACACACACACAGAGAGAGAGAGAGCAGGCATCTCGTCACATCATTCAAATGTAGTCAAAACAGAAGGAAGGTGTACAAGTGCATATTTTGACTAAATTGAACAACCTCTTTTTTGGGGTGGGGGGGGCATTGTGGTCCTTGGAGCATTTTGTGAGCATGTCTACATCTGACCATGTGTGTCCGTGTGTGTGTGTGTGTGCCTACGGTGTTAGGCTTCACGGTGGGGGGAGGGCTGGTCACTGTCCACGATCTCTGTACTACATACATCATATAATCACATTTCCTGTCGGCCCGTATAAATCTGTATAGACCCAATTAAACGTAGCCCTTAGCACCTTTATACTCAAACACCCATCAGGCCATGTCCTCATGATGTAAAAATGGGATGTCCAGTTTCCATTGAATGGTTTAATAATAAATTCAACACATTTTAACATTACAATGAGTCACTGCAATAATAAAATTAACATGTGATAGTAGAGAAATTTGTAAAACACAGAAGAAAAAAAGATTGAATATGTAAAATAGTTTAATAAAATAAAAAAAAACTATACATCATATGCATTTGCAGATCCTTGAATTGATACACAAGAAGAACACAAAGTCAGGAAAACAGTTGTTTTGCTTTGTCTCTACAAAGCACCTAGAACAACTCTATCCTAAAGTGCTATGATAATATACAATAATATATAATAATATATAATAAAATATGAAATGCAGACACACCTGGGAATACCTAGGATAGGATAAGTAATCACCACCCCCAGGATGCACTATTGTAAAGTGGCTGTTCCACTGGATGTCAGAAGGTGAATTCACTAATTTGTAAGTTTTAAGAGCTGCAAATGACTTAAATGTAATGTAATGTAAAGGACACAAGGTACAATGGCAATTATTTTACGCAGAAAAGAACGACCATGCCGTGAATCATGTGTTTTTCAAAGACAACTTTGCTATTCTGCTATAATGTTATAAAATATATGAGTTTTCAAACTGTAAATGAAATTTAGAAAACATCCTTATCTAAATTATAGCAACATACAGTGTTTTAAACATAGTTCAACACATTTTTGATTACCATTTTTTTCATTTTTTTTTTTCATTTTTCTGTTTTCAAAAATACAAAAATATTCATAAATTTTACATCCTTCCAAATGTGAATCAAACAAATATAGAAATGGCTTTTTAGCAAAATGGATCCAATTCTAATTAAAATGACAACAAGATATAGTGAAATAACTACATTCAAAAAACATTTTTTTAAAGGCAAAATGTGTCTCTTTGGGCATCTCACATAAAATTCCATCCATCACAACAACAACAGCGTAAGAAAATACATTACAATTATTCATCAGAAAATAATAAAAAAAAGCAAAGTAAAGTACACTGGTGAATTAACAATTTTAAACCAAAATTACAAATATTTTTGTGTTTAATAAAAGTGAACCATTTGATCTCTCCATGGAACATTTGGAAATGGCACAAGAGGAGATAGAGATGCCTCCTAAAGCCAGTGTGAAGCGATGCTAGGGTGGATAGCTGTGTTCTGGCTGGTATGTAAATAACTCATTAGTATGGGTTCAGATGTAACATAAAAATGTAATTGAAAAAAAAAAAAAAAAAGGTTAAATATATCTAAAAACGCTTGATTATCTGACCAAAATGTTAAACTGAGAAATTAGGCAGAGACTAAAAAATATATGTATGAAACAATATCACAGCAGGATTGTGTATCGACCATCAGTGTCACTCCTGTCCCGTACTGTCCCCACACAGATAACAAAACAAAGGGATAATTAAGTCCAGAGACGACATGTCGCCCAACCCGTCTCGTACTTGCATGCCCACCAAATGAAAATCCTGGCCCATTCCCCCTGAAACTTGATGGTTGTTGAACTTATTTTTAGTGTCATTTGATAATGGCTTCCCTGGTTGCACAGAGACATCCCACTGACCCAGCCACTGGTCATTGTCTATACCGGTTCCCATCAAAACCGGACGTAGCTTTCAGGTTTCGGCTCGAATATCCATTTTGCATCTGAAGTACCGCATCCAAAGTGACTGGATCGTTAGACCATTTCTCTTCAGCTGCTGCCTTTCCTCCCCACAATGCTCTCTCTGGCTGACATCATTTTGGGATTGGCGTCATGACAACACGCTTGAGAAATCTACAACAAATATATATACTACCGCTTTTCTTTTGGGGGGAGCGCTACGTGCAAAGCTTGGTAACATCATTTGACAAAACTTATCTGTCGTCGATCCGTTGCCTTGTTCCCGGAGGAGCCAGGGTGCACCAAACCGTCAGCCAAGGAGACAGGATGAGATGGCCTCTTTCTCTCCAAATAATGTGCAGTTATAGGTCATTCAATGTCAAAAGCAATAAAAAAAACGACCAAATCTTCACAGGCTGCTGCTTGCTGTTCTCTTTAATTATTTTAATTAAACGTTGATATTCTGCAACTGAGGGAAGACTATAGAGCTGAGACTGCAGGGAAGCAGGAAGTCCTTGGAGGA
>NW_027008388.1:89571-104115 GCF_036934945.1 Oncorhynchus masou masou | reverse complement strand
GGAGAACTTGATAAGGAAGCTCCAGCTGAAAATAGGTTTATAACCGGCATAAGGCTTGTTTTTCTTCTGGATGCCAGGCAGGAGCTGGTACGATGTACAGTACCTGTCAAAAGTTTGGACACCTACTCATTCAAGGATTTTTCTTTATTTTTACTATTTTCTACATTACAGAATAATAGGGAAGACATCAAAACTATGAAATAACACATATGGAATCATGTAGTAACCAGAAAAGTGTTAAACAAATCAAAATAATGTTATATTTGAGATTCTTCTAAGTAGCCACCCTTTGCCTGGATGGCAGCTTTGCACACTATTGGCATTCTGTCAACCAACTTCACCTAGATGCTTTTCCAAATGTCTTGAAGGAGTTCCCACATATGCTGAGCACTTGTTGGCTGCTTTTCTTCACTCTGCGGTCTAACTCATCCCAAACCATCTCAATTGGGTTGAGGTTGGGTGATTGTGGAGGCCAGGTCATCTGATGCAGCACTCCATCACTCTCCTTTTTGGTCAAATAGCCCCTACACAGCCTGGAGGTGTGTCAAATCAAATGTTATTGGTCACATACACATGGTTAGCAGTCGCGAGTCTAGCGAAATTCTTCTGCTTCTAGATCCGACAGTGCAGCAGTATCTAACAGGTGATATCTAACAAATTCCACAACTAAACCTAATACACACAATAAAGGAATGGGATGAGAATATATAAATATAAAATATATAGATGAGCAGTGACAGAGCAGCTAAGATGCAATAGATAGTGAAGGATAACAGTACATATGAGATGAGTAATGTGAGATATGTAAACATTCTTAAAATGGCATTATTAAAGTGGAATAGTGTTCCATTTATTAAAGTGGAATAGTGTTCCATTTATTAAAGTGGCAAGTGTTCCATTTATTAAAGTGGCCAATGATATCAAGTCTATAGGTAGACAGCTGCCTCTGTGCTAGTGGTGGCTGTTTAACAATCTGATAGCCTTGAGATTGAAAAACAGCTTCTATCTCTCTGTCTCTGCTCTGATGCACCTGTACTGACCTCACCTTCTGGATGATAGCAGGGTGAACAGACAGTGACTCGGGTGGTTGTTGTCCTTGATTATCCTTTTGGCCTTCCTGTGACATCGGGTGGTGTAGGTGTCCTGGAGGGCAGGTAGTTTGCCCCCGGTGATGCGTTGTGCAGACAGCACCACCCTCTGGAGAGCCCTGCGGTTGTGGGCGGTGCAGTTGCCGTACCAGGTGGTAAAACAGCCCGACAGGATGCTCTCAATTGTGCATCTGTAAAAGTTAGAAGGGTTTTCGGTGACAAGCCAGGTTTTTTCAGCCTCCTGAGGTTGCGCCTTCTTCACCACACTGTCTGTGTGCTTGGACCATTTCAGAGATACAGAGGAACTTCCCCTTCTCTACTGTTGTCCCATCGATGTGGATAAGGGGATGCTCCCTATGCTGTTTCCTGAAGTCCTTGATCATTTATTTTGTTTTGCTGACATTGAGAGGTTATTTTACTGATGCTACACTTTGAGGGCCCTCACCTCCTCCCTGTAGGCTGTCTCGTCGTTGTTGGTAAGCAAACCTACCACTGTAGGGTTGCCTGCAAACTGATGATTGAGTTGGAGGCGTGCATGGCCACGCAGTAGTAGGTGAACAGGGAGTACAGGAGGGGGCTGAAAATGCACCCTTGTGGTGCCCCAGTGTTGAGGATCAGCGGGGTGGAGATGTTGTTTCCTACCTTCATCACCTGGGGGCAGCCAATCAGGAAGTCTAGGACCCAGTTTCACAGGGCGGGGATCGAGAACCAGGGTCTCAAGCTTAATGATGAGTTTGGAGGGTAGAATGCTGAGCTGTAGTCAATGAACAGCATTATTACATATGTATTCCTCTTGTCCAGGTGAGATAGGGCAGTGTAATGGCGATTGCATCGTCTGTGGACCTATTGAGGCGGTAACAAATTGGAGTGGGTCTAGGGTGTCAGGTAGGGTGGAGGTGATATGGTCCTTGACTAGTCTCTCAAAGCACTTCATCATGACAGAAGTGAGTGCTACAGGGCAATAGTCATTTAGTAGAGTTACCTTTGCTTTCTTGGGAACAGGAATAATGGTGGCTATCTTGAAGCATGTGGTGACAGCAGACTGGGATAGGGATGGATTGAATATGTCCGTCAACAGTTGAAGCCAGAAGTTTACATACAGTTTTTCACAATTCCTGACATTTAATCCTAGTAAAAATTCCCTGTTTTGGGTCAGTTAGGATCACCACTTTATTTTAAGAATGTGAAATGTCAGAATAATAGTAGAGAGTGATTTATTTCAGCTTTTATTTCTTTCATCACATTCCCAGTGGGTCAGATGTTTACATACACTCAATTAGTATTTGGTAGTATTGCTTTTAAATTGTTTAACTTGGGTCAAATGTTTTGGGTAGCCTTTCACAAGCTTCCCACAATAAGTTGGGTGAATTTTGGCCCATTCCTCCTGACAGAGCTGGTGTAACTGAGTCAGGTGGGTAGGCCTCCTTGCTCGCACAAGCTTTTTCGGTTCTGCCAAAATGTTTCTCTAGGATTGAGGTCAGGGCTTTGTGATGGCCTCTCCAATACTTTGACTTTGTTGTCCTTAGGCCATTTTGCCACAACTTTGGAAGTATGCTTGGGGTCATTGTCCATTTAGGAGACCCATTTGTGACCAAGCTTTAACATCCTGACTGATGTCGGCAGGGTAGCCTAGTGGTTAGAGTGTTGGACTAGTAACCGAAAGGTTGCAAGTTCTAATCCCGAGCTGACAAGGTACAAATCTGTCGTTCTGCCCCTGAACAGGCAGTTAACCCACTGTTCCTAGGCCGTCATTGAAAATAAGAATTTGTTCTTAACTGACTTGCCTAGTAAAATAAAGGTAACACATGTCTTGAGATGTCGCTTTAATATATCCACATAATTTTAATTCCTCATGATGCCATCTATTTTGTGATGTGCACCAGTCCCTCCTGCAGCAAAGCACCCCCACAACATGATGCTGCCACCCCCGTGCTTCACGGTTGGGATGGTGTTCTTTGGCTTGCAAGCCTCCCCTTTTTCCTTCAAACAACGATGGTCATTATGGCCAAACAGTTCTATTTTTGTTTCATCAGACCAGAGGACATTTCTCCAAGTACGATCTTTGTCCCTATGTGCAGTTGCAAACCGTAGTCTGTTTTTTTATGGCGGTTTTGGAGCAGTGGCTTCTTCCTTGCTGTTGATATAGGACTCGTTTTACTGTGGTACTTTTGTACCTGTTTCCTCCAGCATCTGCACAAGGTCCTTTGCTGTTTTTCTGGGATTGATTTGCACTTTAAGCACCAAAGTACGTTCATCCCTAGGAAACAGAACGCGTCTCCTTCCTGAGCGGTTTGACGGCTGCGTGGTCCCATGGTGTTTATGCTTGCGTACTATTGTTTGTACAGATGAATGTGCCTTCAGGCGTTTGGAAATTCTCCCAAGGATGAACCAGACTTGTGGAGGTCTCCATTTATTTCTGAGGTCTTGGCTGATTTCTTTTGATTTTCCCATGATGTCAAGCAAAGAGTCACTGAGTTTGAAGGTAGACCTTGAAGTACATCCACAGGTACACCTCCAATTGACAAATTATGTCAATTAGACTATCAGAAGCTTCTAAAGCCATGACATTTTCTGGAATTGTCCAAGCTGTTTAAAGGCACAGTCAACTTAGTGTATGTAAACTTCTGACCCACTGGAATTATGATATAGGGAACTATAAGTGAAATAATCTGTCTGTAAACAATTGTTGGAAAAATTACTTGTGTCATGTAGATGTCCTAACCTACTTGCCTAAACTATAGTTTGTTAACCTCTAGCGACGAGCAATCCCGTATCCGGGAGCGTAATCATAGCCTCAAGTGCATTACCATAGCACAACGTTTCCTATTCATGAAAATCACAAATGAAATGAAATAAATATATTCGAACACAAGCTTAGCCTTTTGTTAACAACACTGTCATCTCAAATTTTCAAAATATGCGTTACAGCCAACGCTAGACAAGCATTTGTGTAAGTTTAGCATGGCATAATGCTATGCTAGGCTGTGCTGGCAGCAGGCAACATTTTCACAAAAATAAGAAAAGCAACCAAATTAAATCATTTACCTTTGAAGAACTTCAGATGCTTTCACTCAGGAGACTCCTAGTTAGATAGCAAATGTTCCTTTTCACGTTTGTACATCCTGCTTGGCTGAGAAATTGACAGAAAAATACTTCAACTATAACGCATTAGCATAACGCAACTTTTTCTATTCATGAAAATCGCAAATGAAATGAAATAAATATATTGAAACACAAGCTTAGCCTTTTGTTAACAACACTGTCATCTCAGATTTTCAAAATATGCTTTTCAACCAAAGCTACACAAGCATTTGTGTAAGAGTATTGATAGCCTAGCATAGCATTAAGCCTAGCATTCAGCAGGCAACATTTTCACAAAAACAAGAAAAGCATTCAAATAAAATAATTTACCTTTGAAGAACTTCGGATGATTTCAATGACGAGACTCTCAGTTAGATAGCAAATGTTAATTTTTTCCAAAAATATTATTTATGTTGGCGAAATAGCTCCATTTTGTTCATCACGTTTGGTAAAGAAAAAGACAGGAAAATTCAGTGACTACAAACGCCAAACCTTTTTCCAAATTAGCTCCATAATATCAACAGAAACATGGCAAACGTTGTTTAGAATCAATCCTCAAGGTGTTTTTCACATATCTATTCGATAATCTATCACTGGTGGCAGTTTGCTTCTCATCAGAAGCAAACGGAAAAATACTGCAGCTGGAGATTACGCAATAATTGCAATGGAGGACACCAAGCGACCACTGGTAGATATAGTCTCTTATGGTCAATCTTCCAATGATATGCCTACAAATACGTCACAATGCTGTCGACACCTTGGGGAAGCGACAGAAAGCCTAAGCTCATTCGTGGCCCATTCACAGCCATATTGGCATGAGGCGGTTTCAAAAAATGCAGCACTTCCTGATTGGATTTTTATCTGGGTTTCGCCTGTAACATCAGTTCTGTGGCACTCAGACAACGTCTTTGCAGTTTTGGAAACGTCAGAGGGTTTTCTTTCCAAAGCTGTCAATTATATGCATAGTCGAGCATCTTTTCGTGACAAAATATCTTGTTTAAAACGGGAACATTTTTCATCCAAAAATTAAAATAGCGCCCCCTATATCCAAGAAGTTAACAAGAAATGTGTGGAGTGGTTGAAAAACGAGTTTTAATGACTCCAACCTAACTGTATGTAAACTTCCGACTTCATCTGTATACGCTTGCGGAGGGATATACACGGCTGTGACTATAATCAAGGAGAGTTCTCTTGGGAGATAATAAGGTCAGCATTTGAGTGTGAGGAATTCTGGGAAGGTGAACAACAAAAGGACTTGAGATATTGTATGTTGTTACAATTGCATCATGAGTCGTTAATCATCGGTGTTTGGTCATTGTCCTGTTGAAAAGCAAATGATAGTCCCGCTAAGCGCAAACCAGATGGGATGGGATATCGCTGCAGAATGCTGTGGTAGTCATGCTGGTTAAGTGTACCCTGAATTCTAAATAAATCACAGACAGTGTCACCAGCAAAGCACCCCCACACCATCACACCTCTTCCTCCATGCTTCAGGGTGGGAACTACACATGCGGACATCATCTGTTCACCTACTCTGCGTCTCACAAAGACACGGCGGTTGGAAACAAATCTCTCAAATTTGCACTCATCAGACCAAAGGACAGATTTCCACCGGTCTAATGTCCATTGCTCGTGTTTCTTGGCCCAAGCAAGTCTCTTCTTATTATTGGTGTCCTTTAGTAGTGTTTTTTTTTTTTTGCAGGAATTCAACCACGAAGGCCTGATTCACACAGTCTCCTCTGAACAGTTGATGTTGAGATTAGAGGTCGACCGATTAATCAGCATGATTCATTTGGGCCAATTTCAAGTTTTCATAACAATTGGTAATCAGCCTTTTTGGATGCAGATTTTGGCCGATTACATTGCAATCCATGAGATAACTGCGTGGCAGGCTGACCACCTGTTACACGAGTGCAGCGTCAAAAGACCTTGTGGCTGCAATGAGCCAAGGTAAATTGCTAGCTAGCATTAAACTTATCTTATAAAAAGCAATCAATCTTAACATAATCACTAGTTAACTACACATGGTTGATGATATTACTAGTTTAACTAGCTTGTCCTGCGTTGCATATAATCAGTGCGGTGCCTGTTAATTTATCATCGAATCACAGCCTACTTCACCAAACGGGTGATGATTTAACAAAAGCGCATTTATGAAAAAGCACATTCGTTGCACAAATGTACCTAACAATAAACATCAATGCCTTAAAATTAATACACAGAAGTATATATTGTTAAAACTGCATATTTAGTTAATATTGACTGTTAACATGCATTTATTTTAACTAGGAAATGGTGTCACTTCTCTTGCGTTCAGTGCAAGCAGAGTCAGGGTATATGCAACAGTTTGGGCTGCCTGGCTCGTTGCGAACTGGTTTCTTCCTAACAAAGACTGTACATAATTATGACAGAACATTGAAGGTTGTGCAATGTAACAGCAATATTTAGACTTAGGGATGCCACCCGTTAGATAAAATACGTAACGGTTCCGTATTTCACTGAAAGAATAAACGTTTTGTTTTCGAAATGAACGTTTCCAGATTTAACCATATTAATGACCAAAGGCTCGTATTTCTGTGTGTTTATTATAGTTAAGTATATGATTTGATATTTGATAGAGCAGTCTGACTGAGCGGTGGTAGGCAGCAGCAGGCTCGTAAGCATTCATTCAAACAGCACTTTACTGCGTTAGCGAGCAGCTCTTAGCAATGCTTGAAGCACAGCGCTGTTCATGACTTCCAGCCTATCAACTCCCGAGATTAGGCTGGCAATACTATAGTGCCTATAAGAACATCCAATAGTCAAAGGTATATGAAATACAAATGGTATAGAGAGAAATAGTCGACGCGTCATAATTCCTATAATAACTACAACCTAAAACTTCTTAACTGGGATTATTAAACCACCAGCTTTCATATGTTCTGAGCAAGGAACTTAAACGTTAGCTTTTTACATGGCACATATTGCACTTTTAGCTTCTTCTCCAACACTGTGTTTTTGCATTATTTAAACCAAATTGAACATGTTTCATTATTTATTTGAGACTAAATAGATTTTATTGATGTATTATATTAAGTTAAAATAAAAGGGTTCAGTGTTCATTCTGTATTATTGTAATTGTCATTATTACAAATATAAATAAAAATTGGCCTATTAATTGGTATCAGCTTTTTTGGTCCTCCAATAATCGGTATCGGTATTGAAACATCATAATCGGTCGACCTCTAGCTGAGATGTGTCTGTTACTTGAACTCTGTGAAGCATTTATTTGGGCTGTAATTTGAGGCTGGTAACTCTAATGAACTTATCTTCTGCAGCAGAGGTAACTCTGGGTCTGCCTTTCCTGTGGGGGTCCTCATGAGAACCAGTTTCATCATAGCGCTTGATGGTTTTTGCGACTGCACTTGAACAAAGTTCTTGAAATGTTCCATGTTGACTGACCTTCATGTCTTAAAGTAATGATGTGTGTCATTTCTCTTTGCTTATTTGAGCTCTTGGTCTTTTACCAATTAGTGCTGTCTTCTGTATACCCCCTACCTTGTCACAACACAACTGATTGGCTCAAACGCATTAAGAAGGAAAGAAATTCCACAAATTAACTTTTTTAGAAGGCACACCTGTTAATTGAAATGCATTCCAGGTGACTACCTCATGAAGCTGGTTGAGAGAATGCCAAGAGTGTGCAAAGGGTGGCTACTTTGAAGAATCTGTTTTTTTTAACACTTTTTTTGGTTGCTACATGATTCCATGTGTTATTTCATAGTTTTGATGTCTTCACTATTATTCTACAATGTAGAAAATAGTGAAACTAAAGAAAAAGCCTTGAATGAGTCGGTGTTGTAAAGCTTTTGGCCAGTAGTGTATGCAGGCCTCTACCCACTTGATCCAGTATATCATGCTGCTCTCAGGTTCTTTACCGATCTAAAACCTTGGTGGAGTTTAAACACTTGATCAATTATATAAATATCATGGAAGAGTGTAATTGTCTTTAGGACTGCTGTTTTTTAGTTATGACATTTTGTGTTTCTTTACGTAATATGTAATTGTTGTACTGTATGTGTGTCTATAGTTTTGTTCAATGTTGTGTTAGTGTATGTAAGTAGTTTTTTGTGAAACGTTGGTTCTCTTGCTGCTGTCGGACCAGGTCTCCCTTGAAAAGTAGATGTTATCTCTATGAGAAAAACCTGTGGAAATGAAGGTTAAATAAAAATGATCAAATACTCTGACATGAACTTCAGAGACCCAGTCATCACACAGATGGTGTGAAGGTTAGCCAGCAGCCACAGTGATCATGCTTGTTGGACTAACTGTTTTTGATATCAGTTTAGCTCGTTGGTTTTTAGACATGTAAGGGGAAAATGTCATATGAGCACATTGGGCAGCGGTGATGCTAAGATAAAGTAGAGTTAAAAAATAATAGTTAAATTGCAGACTCAGATGCTATGCTTTTTAAAATAAACTTCAAAAGTTGAGAACAACTTTTGTGTTTTTGATCCTTCCAACATTAGAGAGTTTTGTGCAAAAGAGTGAGAGGTTTGACTTGGACCAAAAAGCAGTAAAAAAAAATCAAATATAAATAATCTTCAAAGTCACCACTCTGGTCAGTAGAGAGAGAGAGAGAGAGAGAATGGTGGATCCCCTTGAAGATGTGGACACTGATATTGTGCTTGGCACTCACAATGACTTCACTGTGGCAGAGAGGAGTTGAAAGGAGTGTTGGTTAAGTTAAGCTTAATTGTCATACAAGTTGCACTTGTAATTATAGGACATACCATAAAACACACACCCACAGACATTAAGCTATTAGTACATAATAGAGACACGCTCTCACTCTACAGCTGAGGGCCATTGTGGTGTTGCCGTGGCTACGGCGCTAGTCTCACATTTGCGGAGCGAAAGCAAACAGGCAGATGGGAGAGAGAAAGGTGAAGGGAAGGAGTGTTTACAACCACGTCGTTAACAGACAGAACATTACACAGCAAGACACTGTCAAAGTGCTGAGCCAGAGGAGAGGAGGCTCTGTTTTCTATCTTGTCTTCTGTGCAAATGCTGCCGAGAGACTCGGGAGTGGCTGTCCTTTGTGTGACGTGGTGACGCCATGTCGGCCAATTTATTGTCTCTCAGAAAACACAAACCCACTCTGACATGTTTCCTCTGTCTGGTGTCATGGCCGCTGACAGCTGTGGCCTGCTCATCTCGCTGTTGAAAGAGAGAGGAAAGAAAGGAGGAGTGTGGTGGTGGGTTGGGCTTACCGTACCCGTGCCCGTGGCTGCCACCTCACCTGTGGACTGACACAACCGGGTCTGAGCTCTAGGGATGTATCTGTTTCCCTGTTGCCATGACACCGGCAGAAGTTGTGGGGGGGTGGTAATGAATCCCCAACTACCTCAGTATGTCAGTGTGCATTTGTGTCAGACACACACGGTGTTACGAGGCCCCGTGACACAGCACCAGTCAGACACACACGGTGTTACGGGGCCCCGTGACACAGCACCAGTCAGACACACACGGTGTTACGAGGCCCCGTGACACAGCACCAGTCAGACACACACGGTGTTACGGGGCCCCGTGGCACAGCACCAGTCAGACACACACAGTGTTACGAGGCCCCGTCGCACAGCACCAGTCAGACACACACGGTGTTACGAGGCCCCGTGGCGTGTGCAGTGGCACAGCACCAGTCAGACACACACGGTGTTACGAGGCCCCGTGGCACAGCACCAGTCAGACACACACGGTGTTACGGGGCCCCGTGGCACAGCACCAGTCAGACACACACGGTGTTACGAGGCCCCGTGGCACAGCACCAGTCAGACACACACGGTGTTACGAGGCCCCGTGGCGTGTGCAGTGGCACAGCACCAGTCAGACACACACGGTGTTACGGGGCCCCGTGGCGTGTGCAGTGGCACAGCACCAGTCAGACACACACGGTGTTACGAGGCCCCGTGGCACAGCACCAGTCAGACACACACGGTGTTACGGGGCCCCGTGGCACAGCACCAGTCAGACACACACGGTGTTACGAGACCCCGTGGCGTGTGCAGTGGCACAGCACCAGTCAGACACACACGGTGTTACGAGGCCCCGTGGCGTGTGCAGTGGCACAGCACCAGTCAGACACACACGGTGTTACGAGGCCCCGTGGCGTGTGCAGTGGCACAGCACCAGTCAGACACACACGGTGTTACGAGGCCCCGTGGCGTGTGCAGTGGCACAGCACCAGTCAGACACACACGGTGTTACGAGGCCCCGTGGCGTGTGCAGTGGCACAGCACCAGTCAGGCTCCAGGTGTGTCTAACACATGATTATATCCACTAAGCCACTTTTACCTCTCCTCTCCCACACCTACTGATGGCTGTTTTGATGTCAGTGTCTGTCTGTGTGTTACAATGTTAAACGTCTGGTGGTGTCTCGCTACAGCATCCTGGGCTGCCTCCCTAGGGGTGTTGTGGCAGACCAGAACAGACCACAACAAACCAGAACGGAGAACAGAGAACAGAACACAGCAGAGAACAGAACAGAACACAGCAGAGAACAGAACAGAACACAGCAGAGAACAGAACAGACCACAGCAGAGAACAGAACAGAACAGAGAACAGAACAGAACAGAACAGAGAACAGAACAGAACAGACCACAGCACAGAACAGAACAGACCAGACCACAGCACAGAACAGAACAGAGAACAGAACAGACCAGACCACAGCACAGAACAGAACAGACCAGACCACAGCACAGAACAGAACAGACCAGACCACAGCACAGAACAGAACAGACCAGACCACAGCAGAGAACAGAACAGAACAGAGAAGAGAACAGAACAGAACAGAACAGACCAGACCACAGCAGAGAACAGACCAGACCACAGCACAGAACAGAACAGACCACAGCACAGAACAGAACAGACCAGACCACAGCACAGAACAGAACAGACCAGACCACAGCAGAGAACAGAACAGACCAGAACACAGCAGAGAACAGAACAGACCAGACCACAGCAGAGAACAGAACAGACCAGACCACAGCAGAGAACAGAACAGACCACAGCAGAGAACAGACCAGACCACAGCAGAGAACAGACCAGACCACAGCACAGAACAGAACAGACCAGACCACAGCAGAGAACAGAACAGAACAGAGAACAGAACAGAGAACAGAACAGAACAGAACAGACCAGACCACAGAACAGAACAGACCAGACCACAGCACAGAACAGACCAGACCACAGCAGAGAACAGAACAGAACAGAGAACAGAACAGAACAGAGAACAGAACAGAGAACAGAACAGAACAGAACAGACCAGACCACAGCACAGAACAGAACAGACCAGACCACAGCAGAGAACAGAACAGAACAGAGAACAGAACAGAACAGAACAGAGAACAGAACAGACCAGACCACAGAACAGAACAGACCAGACCACAGCACAGAACAGAACAGACCAGACCACAGCACAGAACAGAACAGACCAGACCACAGCACAGAACAGAACAGACCAGACCACAGCAGAGAACAGAACAGAACAGAGAACAGAACAGAACAGAACAGAGAACAGAACAGACCAGACCACAGCAGAGAACAGACCAGACCACAGCACAGAACAGACCAGACCACAGCACAGCACAGAACAGACCAGACCACAGCACAGAACAGAACAGACCAGACCACAGCACAGAACAGAACAGACCAGACCACAGCAGAGAACAGAACAGACCAGACCACAGCACAGAACAGAACAGACCACAGCAGAGAACAGACCAGACCAGACCACAGCAGAGAACAGAACAGACCAGACCACAGCAGAGAACAGAACAGACCAGACCACGGCACAGAACAGAACAGAACAGACCACAGCAGAGAACAGAACAGAACAGACCACAGCAGAGAACAGAACAGAACAGAGCAGAGAACAGAACAGAACATAACACAGCAGAGAACAGAACAGAGCAGAGAACAGAACAGAACATAACACAGCAGAGAACAGAACAGAACAGAGCAGAGAACAGAACAGAACAGAGCAGAGAACAGAACAGAGCAGAGAACAGACCAGAACAGAACACAGCAGAGAACAGAACAGAACAGAGCAGAGAACAGAACAGAACAGAGCAGAGAACAGACCAGAACAGAACACAGCAGAGAACAGAACAGAACACAGCAGAGAACAGAACAGAACAGAGCAGAGAACAGAACATAACACAGCAGAGAACAGAACACAGCAGAGAACAGAACAGAACAGAGCAGAGAACAGAGCAGAACAGAACACAGCAGAGAACAGAGCAGAGAACAGAGCAGAACAGAACACAGCAGAGAACAGAACAGAACAGAGCAGAGAACAGAGCAGAACAGAACACAGCAGAGAACAGACCAGAACAGAGCAGAGAACAGAACAGAACAGAACACAGCAGAGAACAGACCAGAACAGAGCAGAGAACAGAACAGAACATAACACAGCAGAGAACAGAACAGAACACAGCAGAGAACAGAACAGACCACAGCAGAGAACAGACCAGAACAGAGCAAAACATAGCAGAACAGAACACAGCAGAGAACAGAACAGAACAGACCAAAACATAGCAGAACAGAACACAGCAGAGAACAGACCAGAACAGACCAAAACAGAGCAGAACAGAACACAGCAGAGAACAGAACAGAGCAGACCAGAACAGACAGAACAGAACAGGCCAGACCAGACCAGAAGAGTGAAACCTCCACATTCTCTCTGCTCTATTCCCATGATGGTGAGCTGCAGAGCTGTAAAGAGGGGGATCCCCACAGAAATACAATAACTAGAGATTCTATGGGTATCCTCACAACCCACTGTGAGCACGTCCACACACTACAGGGGGGGTGAGTAAGCACACAGGAGGGGAGAACTGAGTCACAATCCCAGAGGGGTGAGGGGAAGCCCCAGGGAAGCCAGGAGGGTGAGGGAGGCCCCAGGGAAGCCAAGATGGGGTGAGGGGAGGCCCCAGGGGAAGCCAAGATGGGGTGAGGGGGAGGCCCCAGGGAAGCCAAGATGGGGTGAGGGGGAGGCCCCAGGGAAGCCAAGATGGGGTGAGGGGGAGGCCCCAGGGAAGCCCAGAGAGGTGAGGGGGAGGCCCCAGGGAAGCCCAGAGAGGTGAGTGGGAGGCCCATTGAAGCCCAGAGAGGTGAGGGGGAGGCCCAGGGAAGCCCAGGCCAGACAGGGGGACTAAGGAAGCAGAGGTTATCCTCAATGCTCACTTTCTTTTAGAATAGTCTCTAGTCTCTCCTCTCCAGCCCTGGAAGTCCTGACCCTCTAGTCTCTCCTCTCCAGTCTTGGAAGTCCTGACCCTCTAGTCTCTCCTCTCCAGTCCTGGAAGTCCTGACCCTCTAGTCTCTCCTCTCCAGTCCTGGAAGTCCTGACCCTCTAGTCTCTCCTCTCCAGTCCTGGAAGTCCTGACCCTCTAGTCTCTCCTCTCCAGTCCTGGAAGTCCTGACCCTCTAGTCTCTCCTCTCCAGTCCTGGAGTCCTGACCCTCTAGTCTCTCCTCTCCAGTCCTGGAAGTCCTGACCCTCTAGTCTCTCCTCTCCAGTCCTGGAAGTCCTGACCCTCTAGTCTCTCCTCTCCATTCCTGGAAGTCCTGACCCACTAGTCTCTCAGAGAGAGACACAGAGAGAGAGAGAGAGAGAGAGAGAGACACACACACACACAGAGAGAGAGACACACACACAGAGAGAGACACAGAGAGAGACACACAGAGAGAGACACAGAGAGAGAGAGACAGAGAGAGAGACACAGAGAGAGAGAGAGTCCTGAGAGAGAGAGACACAGAGAGAGAGAGAGATACACACACACACACAGAGAGAGAGAGACACACACAGAGAGAGAGAGAGACACAGAGAGAGAGAGAGAGACACAGAGAGAGAGAGAGAGACACAGAGAGAGAGTCACAGAGAGAGACACAGAGAAGTCCTGACCCACAGAGTCTCTCCACACACAGTCCAGAGAGAGAGAGGGACACAGAGAGAGAGAGAGAGAGACACAGAGAAGACAGAGACACAGAGAGAGAGAGAGACACCAGTCCTGAGAGAGACAGAGAGAGAGAGAGAGACACACACAGAGAGTCCACAGAAGAAACTGACCAGAGAGTCTCTCCTCTCCAGTCCAGGAAGACCTGAGAGACACACAGAGTCTCTCAGAGAGACACCAGAGAGGAGAGACACAGACCACACAGAGCCTTCCAGTCCTGTCATAGACACAGAGAGCGAGAGAGACACAGAGAGAAAGAGACAGAGAGAAAGAGACACTTCCCACTGAGAGGGACACACTGCTCTCTGGCTGCTCTCTGGAGGAAGGGATCTGCGTGTCGTGAGAGAGGTGAGGAGGGCTCTCTGGAGAGAAGTGTGAGCTG
>NW_027008388.1:62071-84571 GCF_036934945.1 Oncorhynchus masou masou | reverse complement strand
ATCGTCCGGGTGTTGACCCAGAATAAAAGTGAACAACAAAGAGAAGAGGAAACAGAACAGACTGTAAAAGCCCTGTGTTACGTCTTAGTTTAGTCTGTCTGTTTGGACTGGGTGCTAATAGCAGGTCTACGAGGAGAGGAGCAGGAAGTGGAGTTGCACTCTGGCCAACGGATGAATGACTGACCACTCAGTGGCCTTCTATGTCTGACTGTCTGTGTGTCTGTCTGCACAAACGGTGTCCTGTTTGGGAACTGGGAGGGGAAGAATAGGGACAGGGACATGTAGAGAAAGGAGAGGGAGAATAGGGACAGGGACATGTAGAGAAAGGAGAGGGAGAATAGGGACAGGGACATGTAGAGAAAGGGGAGAGGAGAATAGGGACAGGGACATGTAGAGAAAGGGGAGGGAGAATAGGGACAGGGACATGTAGAGAAGGAGGGGAGGGGAGGGAGAATAGGGACAGGGACATGTAGAGAAAGGGAGGGAGGGAGAATAGGGACAGGGACACGGAGAAAGGAGAGGGAGAATAGGGACAGGGACATGTAGAGAAAGGGGAGGGAGAATAGGGACAGGGACATGTAGAGAAAGGGAGGGGAGAATAGGGACAGGGACATGTAGAGAAAGGGGAGGGAGAATAGGGACAGGGACATGTAGAGAAAGGAGAGGGAGAATAGGGACAGGGACATGTAGAGAAAGGGAGAGGGAGGAGAATAGGGACAGGGACATGTAGAGAAAGGAGAGGGAGGGAGAATAGGGACAGGGACATGTAGAGAAAGGAGACATGGAGAAAGGAGAATAGGGACAGGGACATGTAGAGAAAGGAGAGGGAGAATAGGGACAGGGACATGTAGAGAAAGGAGAGGGAGAATAGGGACAGGGACATGTACTTAGGGACAGGGACATGTAGAGAAAGGGGGAGGGAGGGAGAATAGGGACAGGGACATGTAGAGAAAGGAGAGGAGGGGAGAATAGGGACAGGGACATGTAGAGAAAGGGAGAGGGAGAATAGGGACAGGGACATGTAGAGAAAGGAGAGGGAGAATAGGGACAGGGACATGTAGAGAAAGGGGAGGGAGAATAGGGACAGGGACATGTAGAGAAATAGGGACAGGGACATGTAGAAAAGGGGAGGGAGAATAGGGACAGGGACATGTAGAGAAAGGGAGAGGGAGAATAGGGACAGGGACATGTAGAGAAAGGGGGAGGGAGAATTCTGGGACAGGGACATGTAGAGAAAGGAGAGGGGAGAATAGGGACAGGGACATGTAGAGAAAGGAGAGGGAGAATAGGGACAGGGACATGTAGAGAAAGGAGAGGGGACAGGAGGAGAATAGGGACAGGGACATGTAGAGAAAGGAGAGGGAGAATAGGGACAGGGACATGTAGAGAAAGGGGGGAGGGAGAATAGGGACAGGGACATGTAGAGAAAGGGGAGGAGAATAGGGACAGGGACATGTAGAGAAAGGAGGGAGAATAGGGACAGGGACATGTAGAGAAAGGAGAGGGAGAATAGGGACAGGGACATGTAGAGAAAGGAGGGAGGGAGAATAGGGACAGGGACATGTAGAGAAAGGGGGAGGGAGAATAGGGACAGGGACATGTAGAGAAAGGGAGAGGGACAGGGACATGGAGAATAGGGACAGGGACATGTAGAGAAAGGAGAGGGAGAATAGGGACAGGGACATGTAGAAAGGGGAGGGAGGGAAGGGACAGGGAAGAATAGGGGAGGGACAGGGACATGGGACATGAGAAAGGAGAGAGGAGAATAGGGACAGGGACATGTAGAGAAGGGAGAGGGACAGGGACATGTAGAACAGGGAGGGAGAATAGGGAAAGGGACGGAGGGAGGGAGAATAGGGACAGGGACATGTAGAAGGAGAATAGGGACAGGGACATGTAGGAGAAGAATAGGGACAGGGACATGTAGAGAAGGGGGAGGGAGAATAGGGACAGGGACATGTAGAGAAAGGAGAGGGAGGAGAGAATAGGGACAGGGACATGTAGAGAAAGGAAAGGGGACAGGGACATGTAGAGAAAGGAGAGGAGAATAGGGACAGGGACATGTAGAGAAGGAGGGAGGGAGAATAGGGACAGGGACATGTAGAGAAGGAGGGAGGGAGAATAGGGACAGGGACATGTAGAAAAGGAGGGAGGGAGAATAGGGACAGGGACATGTAAGAAAGGGGGAGGGAGAATAGGGACAGGGACATGTAGAGAAAGGGGAGGGAGGGAGAATAGGGACAGGGACATGTAGAGAAGGGGGGAGGGAGAGGGTAGAGAAGGGGAGGGACAGGGACATGTAGAGAAAGGAGAGGGAGGACAGAATAGGGAGACAGGGACAGGGACATGTAGAAAAGGAGAGGGAGAGATAGGGACAGGGACATGTAGAGAAAGGAGAGGGAGAATAGGGACAGGGACATGTAGAGAAAGGGGAGGGGGGAGAATAGGGACAGGGACATGTAGAGGGAAGAGGGAGGGAGGGGACAGGGACATGGAGAGAGGGAGAATAGGGACAGGGACATGTAGAGAAAGGGGGAGGGAGAATAGGGACAGGGACATGTAGAGAAAGGAGAGGGAGAATAGGGACAGGGACATGTAGAGAAAGGACATGTAGAGAAGGAGGGAATAGGGACAGGGACATGTAGAGAAAGGAGAGGGAGAGGAGGGATAGGGACAGGGACATGTAGAGAAAGGGGAGAGAATAGGGACAGGGACATGTAAAGGGGAGAGGGACATGAGGGAGAATAGGGACAGGGACATGTAGAGAAAGGAGGGGGAGGGGAGAATAGGGACAGGGACATGTAGAGAAAGGGGAGGGAGAATAGGGACAGGGACATGTAGAGAAAGGAGAGGGAGGGACATGTAGAGAAAGGGGAGGGAGGGATGAATAGGGACAGGGACATGTAGAGAAAGGGGGAGGGAGGGAGGAGAGAATAGGGACAGGGACATGTAGAGAAGGGGAGGAGAATAGGGACAGGGACATGTAGAGAAAGGGGAGGGAATAGGGACAGGGACATGTAGAGAAAGGAGGGAGAATAGGGACAGGGACATGTATAGGGACAGGGACATGTAGAGAAAGGAGAACAGGGACATGTAGAATAGGGACAGGGACATGTAGAGAAAGGAGGGGAGAATAGGGACAGGGACATGTAGAGAGAAGGGAGAATAGGGACAGGGACATGTAGAGAAGGGGACATGTAGAGAAAGGAGAGGGAGAATAGGGACAGGGACATGTAGAGAAAGGGGAGAGGAGGGAGAATAGGACAGGGACATGTAGAGGAGGGAGAATAGGGACAGGGACATGTAGAGAAAGGGAGAGGAGAATAGGGACAGGGACATGTAGAGAAAGGAGAGGGAGAATAGGGACAGGGACATGTAGAGAAAGGAGAGGGAGGAGGAATAGGGACAGGGACATGTAGAGAAAGGGAGGGGGGAGGGAGAATAGGGACAGGGACATGTAGAGAAAGGGGAGGAGAATAGGGACAGGGACAGTAGAGGAGAATAGGGACAGGGACATGTAGAGAAAGGGACAGAGGGAGAAATAGGGACAGGGACATGTAGAAGAAAGGAGTAGGGAGAATAGGGACAGGGACATGTAGAGAAAGGAGAGGGAGAATAGGGACAGGGACATGTAGAGAAAGGGGACAGAGGGAGGAGAGGGAGAATAGGGACAGGGACATGTAGAGAAAGGGAGGGAGAGGGGACAGGGACATGTAGAAAGAAAGGAGAGAGGGAGAATAGGGACAGGGACATGTAGAGAACAGACATGAGAAAGGAGGGAGAATAGGGACAGGGACATGTAGAGAAAGGGGAGGGAGAATAGGGACAGGGACATGTAGAGAAAGGAGAGGGAGGAGGAGGGAGAAATAGGGACAGGGAAAGGAGAGGGAGAATAGGGACAGGGACATGTAGAGAAAGGAGGGAGGGAGAATAGGGACAGGGACATGTAGAGAAAGGAGAGGGAGAATAGGGACAGGGACATGTAGAGAAAGGAGAGGGAGAATAGGGACAGGGACATGTAGAGAAAGGGGAGGGAGAATAGGGACAGGGACATGTAGAGAAAGGGAGGGAGAATAGGGAGGGAGAATAGGGACAGGGACATGTAGAAAGGGGAGGAGGGAGGAGAATAGGGACAGGGACATGTAGAGAAAGGGGAAGGGAGGGAGAATAGGGACAGGGACATGTAGAGAAGGGGGAGAGGGGGAGGGAGAATAGGGACAGGGACATGTAGAGAAGGGGGAGGAGGGATAGGGACAGGGACATGTAGAGGGAAGAATAGGGAGGGAGGGAAAGGAGGAGAATAGGGACAGGGACATGTAGAGAAAGGGGGAGGGAGAATAGGGACAGGGACATGTAGAGAAAGGGGAGGGAGGGAGGGAATAGGACAGGGACATGTAGAGAAAGGAGGGAGGGAGGGAGAATAGGGACAGGGACATGTAGAGAAAGGAGGGAGGGAGAATAGGGACAGGGACATGTAGAGAAAGGAGGGGAGAATAGGGACAGGGACAGTAGAGAAAGGGGAGGGAGGGAGGGGACAGGGACATGTAGAGAAAGGGAGAGGGAGAATAGGGACAGGGACATGTAGAGAAAGGAGAGGGAGGGGAGAGAATAGGGACAGGGACATGTAGAGAAAGGAGAGGGAGAATAGGGACAGGGACATGTAGAGAAAGGGGACAGACATGTAGAAAAGGGGAGAATAGGGACAGGGACATGTAGAGAAAGGAGGGGAGGGAGGGAGAATAGGGACAGGGACATGTAGAGAAAGGGGAGGGAGGGAGAGGGAAATAGGGACAGGGACATGTAGAGAAAGGAGGGGAGGGAGAATAGGGACAGGGACATGTAGAGAAAGGGGAGGGAGAATAGGGACAGGGACATGAGAAAGGGGAGGGAGAATAGGGACAGGGACATGTAGAGAAAGGAGAGGGAGAATAGGGACAGGGACATGTAGAGAAAGGGGAGGGAGAATAGGGACAGGGACATGTAGAGAAAGGGGGGAGGAAGGGGACAGGGACATGTAGAGGGGACAGGGACATAGGGACAGGGACATGTAGAGAAAGGGGAGGGAGGGGACAGGGTAGAGGAGGGAGAATAGGGACAGGGACATGTAGAGAAAGGGGAGGGAGTAGAGAGAATAGGGACAGGGACATGTAGAGAAAGGAGGGAGGGAGAATAGGGACAGGGACATGTAGAGAAAGGGAGGGAGAATAGGGACAGGGACATGTAGAGAGAAAGGGGAGGGAGAATAGGGACAGGGACATGTAGAGAAAGGAGAGGGAGGGGAGAATAGGGACAGGGACATGTAGAGAAAGGGAGGGAGAATAGGGACAGGGACATGTAGAGAAAGGGGAGAGGGAGGGAGAATAGGGACAGGGACATGTAGAGAAAGGGGAGGGAGAATAGGGACAGGGACATGTAGAGAAAGGGAGGAGGGAGGGAGAATAGGGACAGGGACATGTAGAGAAAAGGGGGAGGGAGAATAGGGACAGGGACATGTAGACAGGGACATGTAGAGAAGGGGAGGGAGAATAGGGACAGGGACATGTAGAGAAAGGGGGAGGGAGGGAGAATAGGGACAGGGACATGTAGAGAAAGGGGGAGAGGGAGAATAGGGACAGGGACATGTAGAGAAAGGGGAGGGGAGGGAGAATAGGGACAGGGACATGTAGAGAAAGGAGGGAGGGAGAATAGGGACAGGGACATGTAGAGAAAGGAGGAGGGAGGGGAATAGGGACAGGGACATGTAAGAGAAAGGAGGGAGGGAGAATAGGGACAGGGACATGTAGAAAGGAGAGGGAGGGAGGGAGAATAGGGACAGGGACATGTAGAGAAAGGGGGGAGGGGGAGGGAGAATAGGGACAGGGACATGTAGAGAAAGGGGGGAGGGAGGGAGAATAGGGACAGGGACATGAAAGAAAGGGAGGAGAATAGGGACAGGGACATGTAGAGAAAGGGGAGAGGGAGAATAGGGACAGGGACATGTAGAGAAAGGGGGAGGGAGAATAGGGACAGGGACATGTAGAGACATGTAGAGAATAGGGACAGGGACATGTAGAGGGGAGGGAGGGGAGAATAGGGACAGGGACATGTAGAGAAAGGGAGGGAGGGAGGGAGAATAGGGACAGGGACATGTAGAGAAAGGAGGGAGGGAGAATAGGGACAGGGACATGTAGAGAAAGGGGAGGGAGAGGGAGGAAAGGGGAGGAGGGAGAATAGGGACAGGGACATGTAGAAAGGGAGGAGGGAGAATAGGGACAGGGACATGTAGAGAAAGGGGAGGAGGGGAGAATAGGGACAGGGACATGTAGAGAAAGGGGGAGGGAGGGAGAATAGGGACAGGGACATGTAGAGAAAGGGGAGGGAGGGAGAATAGGGACAGGGACATGTAGAGAAAGGGAGGGAGGGAGGGAGAATAGGGACAGGGACATGTAGAGAAAGGGGAGGGACAGGGAGGGAGAATAGGGACAGGGACATGTAGAGAAAGGGGAGGGAGAGGGAGAATAGGGACAGGGACATGTAGAGAAAGGGGAGGGAGGGACAGGGACATGTAGGAGAATAGGGACAGGGACATGTAGAGAAAGGGGAGGGAGGGAGAATAGGGACAGGGACATGTAGAGAAAGGGGGGAGGGAGGGAATAGGGACAGGGACATGTAGAGAAAGGGGGAGGAGAGGGAGAATAGGGACAGGGACATGTAGAGAAGGGGGAGGGAGGGAGGGAGAATAGGGACAGGGACATGTAGAGAAAGGGGAGGGAGGGAGGGAGAATAGGGACAGGGACATGTAGAGAAAGGAGGGAGGAGGGACAGACATGTAGGGACAGGGACAGGGACATGTAGAGAAAGGGAGGGAGAATAGGGACAGGGACATGTAGAGAAAGGGGAGGGAGGGAGAATAGGGACAGGGACATGTAGAGAAAGGGAGGGGGGAGGGAGAATAGGGACAGGGACATGTAGAGAAAGGGAGGGAGGAATAGGGACAGGGACATGTAGAGAAAGGGGAGGGAGAGGGATAGGGACAGGGACATGTAGAGAAAGGGGAGGAGAGGGAGAATAGGGACAGGGACATGTAGAGAAAGGGGAGGGAGGGAGAATAGGGACAGGGACATGTAGAGAAAGGGGGAGGGAGAATAGGGACAGGGACATGTAGAGAAAGGGGGAAGGGAGGGGAGAATAGGGACAGGGACATGTAGGGACAGGGAGGGAGAATAGGGACAGGGACATGTAGAGAAAGGGGGAGGGAGGGAGAATAGGGACAGGGACATGTAGAGAAAGGGGGGGAGGGAGGGAGAATAGGGACAGGGACATGTAGAGAAAGGAGGGGAAGGGAGGGGGGAGGGAGAATAGGGACAGGGACATGTAGAGAAAGGGGGAGGGAGGGAGAATAGGGACAGGGACATGTAGAGAAAGGGGGAGGGAGGGAGGGAGAATAGGGACAGGGACATGTAGAGAAAGGGGGAGGGAGGGAGGAGAATAGGGACAGGGACATGTAGAGAAAGGGGGGGGAGGGAGGGAGAATAGGGACAGGGACATGTAGAGGGGGAAGGAGGGAGGGAGGGAGGAATAGGGACAGGGACATGTAGAGAAAGGGGGGGAGGGGAGGGAGAATAGGGACAGGGACATGTAGAGAAAGGGAAGGAGGGAGGGAGAATAGGGACAGGGACATGTAGAGAAAGGGGGGAGGGAGGAGAATAGGGACAGGGACATGTAGAGAAAGGGGGAGGAGGGAGGGAGAATAGGGACAGGGACATGTAGAGAAAGGGAGGGAGGGAGAATAGGGACAGGGACATGTAGAGAAAGGGAGGAGGGAGGGGAAATAGGGACAGGGACATGTAGAGAAAGGGGAGAGAGGAGGGAGGGAGAATAGGGACAGGGACATGTAGAGAAAGGGGAGGGAGGGGAGGGTAGAGGGAGAATAGGGACAGGGACATGTAGAGAAAGGGAGGGAGGGAGGGAGAATAGGGACAGGGACATGTAGAGAAAGGGGAGGGAGGGAGGGAGAATAGGGACAGGGACATGTAGAGAAAGGGAGGAGGGAGGGAGAATAGGGACAGGGACATGTAGAGAAAGGGGGAGGGAGGGAGGAGAATAGGGACAGGGACATGTAGAGAAAGGGGGGAGGGAGGGGAGGGAGAATAGGGACAGGGACATGTAGAGAAAGGGGAGGGAGAATAGGGACAGGGACATGTAGAGAAAGGAGGGAGGGAGAATAGGGACAGGGACATGTAGAGAAAGGGGAGGGAGGGAGAATAGGGACAGGGACATGTAGAGAAAGGAGAGGGAGGGAGGGAGAATAGGGACAGGGACATGTAGAGAAAGGGGGGGAGGGAGGGAGAATAGGGACAGGGACATGGAGAGAAAGGGGAGGGAGAGAATAGGGACAGGGACATGTAGAGGGAGGGAGGGAGAATAGGGACAGGGACATGTAGAGAAAGGAGAGGGAGGGAGAATAGGGACAGGGACATGTAGAGAAAGGGGAGGGAGAATAGGGACAGGGACATGTAGAGAAAGGGGAGGGAGGGAGAATAGGGACAGGGACATGTAGAGAAAGGAGAGGGAGGGAATAGGGACAGGGACATGTAGAGAAAGGGGAGGGAGGGAGAATAGGGACAGGGACATGTAGAGAAAGGAGGGGGAGGGAAATAGGGACAGGGACATGTAGAGAAAGGGAGGGAGGGAGAATAGGGACAGGGACATGTAGAGAAAGGAGGGAGGAGAGGGAGAATAGGGACAGGGACATGTAGAGAAAGGGAGGGAGGAGGGAGAATAGGGACAGGGACATGTAGAGAAAGGAGGGGGAGGAGGGAGAATAGGGACAGGGACATGTAGAGAAAGGGGAGGGAGGGAGGGAATAGGGACAGGGACATGTAGAGAAAGGGGAGGGAGGGAGAATAGGGACAGGGACATGTAGAGAAAGGGGGGAGGGAGGGAGAATAGGGACAGGGACATGTAGAGAAGAATAGGGACAGGGAGGGAGGGGGAGGGAGAATAGGGACAGGGACATGTAGAGAAAGGGGGAAGGAGGGAGGGAGAATAGGGACAGGGACATGTAGAGAAAGGAGGGAAGGAGGGAGGGAGAATAGGGACAGGGACATGTAGAGAAAGGGGAGGGAGGGAGAATAGGGACAGGGACATGTAGAGAAAGGGGGGAGGGAGGGAGGGAGAATAGGGACAGGGACATGTAGAGAAAGGGGAGGGAGGGAGGGAGAATAGGGACAGGGACATGTAGAGAAAGGGGGGAGAGGGAGAATAGGGACAGGGACATGTAGAGAAAGGGGAGGGAGGGAGGGAGAATAGGGACAGGGACATGTAGAGAAAGGGGAAGGAGGGAGGGAGAATAGGGACAGGGACATGTAGAGAAAGGGGGAGGGGGAGGGAGAATAGGGACAGGGACATGTAGAGAAAGGGGGGGGGGCGGGAGAATAGGGACAGGGACATGTAGAGAAAGGGGGAAGGAGGGAGGGAGAATAGGGACAGGGACATGTAGAGAAAGGGGGAGGGAGGGAGGGAATAGGGACAGGGACATGTAGAGAAAGGGAGGGGGAGGGAGAATAGGGACAGGGACATGTAGAGAAGGAGGGAGGGAGGGAGGGAGAATAGGGACAGGGACATGTAGAGAAAGGGGAGGGGGAGAAATAGGGACAGGGACATGTAGAGAAAGGGGGAAGGAGGGAGGAGGAGAATAGGGACAGGGACATGTAGAGAAAGGGGGAGGGAGGGAGGGAGAATAGGGACAGGGACATGTAGAGAAAGGGGGAGGGGGAGGGAGAATAGGGACAGGGACATGTAGAGAAAGGGGAGGGAGGGAGGGAGAATAGGGACAGGGACATGTAGAGAAAGGGGGAGGGAGGGAGGAGAATAGGGACAGGGACATGTAGAGAAAGGGGGAAGGGAGGGAGGGAGAATAGGGACAGGGACATGTAGAGAAAGGGGGAGGGAGGGAGGGAGGATAGGGACAGGGACATGTAGAGAAAGGGGGGGAGGGAGAATAGGGACAGGGACATGTAGAGAAAGGGGGGGAGGGAGAATAGGGACAGGGACATGTAGAGAAGGGGGAGGGAGGGAGGGAGAATAGGGACAGGGACATGTAGAGAAGGAGGGAAGGAGGGAGGGAGAATAGGGACAGGGACATGTAGAGAAAGGGGGGAAGGAGGGAGGGAGAATAGGGACAGGGACATGTAGAGAAGGGGGGAAGGAGGGAGGGAGAATAGGGACAGGGACATGTAGAGAAAGGGGGGAGGGAGGGAGAATAGGGACAGGGACATGTAGAGAAAGGGGGGAAGGAGGGAGGGAGAATAGGGACAGGGACATGTAGAGAAAGGGGGAGGGGGAGGGAGAATAGGGACAGGGACATGTAGAGAAAGGGGGAAGGAGGGAGGGAGAATAGGGACAGGGACATGTAGAGAAAGGGGAGGGAGGGAGAATAGGGACAGGGACATGTAGAGAAAGGGGAGGGAGGGAGGGAATAGGGACAGGGACATGTAGAGAAAGGGGGGAGGAGGGAGGGAGAATAGGGACAGGGACATGTAGAGAAAGGGGGGAGGAGGGAGGGAGAATAGGGACAGGGACATGTAGAGAAAGGGGGGAGGGAGGGAGGGAGAATAGGGACAGGGACATGTAGAGAAGGGGAAGGGAGGGAGGGAGAATAGGGACAGGGACATGTAGAGAAGGGGGAGGGGGAGGGAGAATAGGGACAGGGACATGTAGAGAAAGGGGGGAGGGAGGGAGGGAGAATAGGGACAGGGACATGTAGAGAAAGGGGGAGGGAGGGAGAATAGGGACAGGGACATGTAGAGAAAGGGGAGGGGGAGGGAGAATAGGGACAGGGACATGTAGAGAAAGGGGGGAGGGAGGGAGAATAGGGACAGGGACATGTAGAGAAAGGGGGGGAGGGAGGGAGAATAGGGACAGGGACATGTAGAGAAAGGGGGGAAGAGGGAGGGAGAATAG
This sequence comes from Oncorhynchus masou masou, assembly GCF_036934945.1. Lineage (NCBI taxonomy): Eukaryota > Metazoa > Chordata > Actinopteri > Salmoniformes > Salmonidae > Oncorhynchus > Oncorhynchus masou. The sequence goes on along the minus strand of NW_027008388.1, from coordinate 73,627 downwards.
GGACAGGGACATGTAGAGAAAGGGGGGAAGGGAGGGAGGGAGAATAGGGACAGGGACATGTAGAGAAAGGGAGGGAGGGAGGGAGGGAGAATAGGGACAGGGACATGTAGAGAAAGGAGGGGAGGGAGAATAGGGACAGGGACATGTAGAGAAAGGAGGGAGAATAGGGACAGGGACATGTAGAGAAAGGGGGAGGGAGGGAGGGAGAATAGGGACAGGGACATGTAGAGAAAGGGGGAGGGAGGGAGAATAGGGACAGGGACATGTAGAGAAAGGGGGGGAGGGAGGGAGAATAGGGACAGGGACATGTAGAGAAAGGAAGGAGGGAGGGAGAATAGGGACAGGGACATGTAGAGAAAGGGGGAGGGAGGGAGAATAGGGACAGGGACATGTAGAGAAAGGGGGGAAGGAGGGAGGGAGAATAGGGACAGGGACATGTAGAGAAAGGGGAGAAGGAGGGAGGGAGAATAGGGACAGGGACATGTAGAGAAAGGAGGGAGGGAGGGAGAATAGGGACAGGGACATGTAGAGAAAGGGGAGGGAGGGAGAATAGGGACAGGGACATGTAGAGAAAGGGGAGGGAGGGAGAATAGGGACAGGGACATGTAGAGAAAGGGGAGGGAGGGAGGGAGAATAGGGACAGGGACATGTAGAGAAAGGGGGAAGGAGGGAGGGAGAATAGGGACAGGGACATGTAGAGAAAGGGGGGAAGGAGGGAGGGAGAATAGGGACAGGGACATGTAGAGAAAGGGAAGGGAAAGGAGGGAGAATAGGGACAGGGACATGTAGAGAAAGGGGGAGGGAGGGAGAATAGGGACAGGGACATGTAGAGAAAGGGGGAGGGAGGGAGGAGAATAGGGACAGGGACATGTAGAGAAAGGGGGAGGAGGGAGGGAGAATAGGGACAGGGACATGTAGAGAAAGGGGAGGGAGGGAGGGAGAATAGGGACAGGGACATGTAGAGAAAGGGGGGAAGGAGGGAGGGAGAATAGGGACAGGGACATGTAGAGAAAGGGGGAGGGAGGGAGAATAGGGACAGGGACATGTAGAGAAAGTGGGGAAGGAGGGAGGGAGAATAGGGACAGGGACATGTAGAGAAAGGGGAGAAGGAGGGAGGGAGAATAGGGACAGGGACATGTAGAGAAAGGGGGGAAGGAGGGAGGGAGAATAGGGACAGGGACATGTAGAGAAAGGGGGGGAGGGAGGGAGAATAGGGACAGGGACATGTAGAGAAAGGGGAGGGAGGGAGAATAGGGACAGGGACATGTAGAGAAAGGGGAGGGAGGGAGAATAGGGACAGGGACATGTAGAGAAAGGGAGGGAGGGAGGGAGAATAGGGACAGGGACATGTAGAGAAAGGGGAGGGAGGGAGGGAGAATAGGGACAGGGACATGTAGAGAAAGGGGGAAGGAGGGAGGGAGAATAGGGACAGGGACATGTAGAGAAAGGGGGAAGGAGGGAGGGAGAATAGGGACAGGGACATGTAGAGAAGGAGGAGGAGGGAGGGAGAATAGGGACAGGGACATGTAGAGAAAGGGGGGGACAGGGAGGAGGGAGGGAGAATAGGGACAGGGACATGTAGAGAAAGGGGGAGGGAGGGAGGGAGAATAGGGACAGGGACATGTAGAGAAAGGGGAGGGAGGGAGAATAGGGACAGGGACATGTAGAGAAAGGGGGAGGGAGGGAGGGAGAATAGGGACAGGGACATGTAGAGAAGGGGGGAAGGAGGGAGGGAGAATAGGGACAGGGACATGTAGAGAAAGGGGGAGGGAGGGAGAATAGGGACAGGGACATGTAGAGAAAGGGGAGGGAGGGAGGGAGAATAGGGACAGGGACATGTAGAGAAAGGGGGAAGGAGGGAGGGAGAATAGGGACAGGGACATGTAGAGAAGGGGGGAGGAGGGAGGGAGAATAGGGACAGGGACATGTAGAGAAAGGGGGGAGGGGGAGGGAGAATAGGGACAGGGACATGTAGAGAAAGGGGGAGGGAGGGGGAGGGAGAATAGGGACAGGGACATGTAGAGAAAGGGGGAAGGGAGGGAGAATAGGGACAGGGACATGTAGAGAAAGGGGGAGGAGGGAGGGAGAATAGGGACAGGGACATGTAGAGAAAGGGGGAGGGGGAGGAGGGAATAGGGACAGGGACATGTAGAGAAAGGGGGGAAGGAGGGAGGGAGAATAGGGACAGGGACATGTAGAGAAAGGGGAAGGAGGGAGGGAGAATAGGGACAGGGACATGTAGAGAAAGGGGAGGGAGGGAGGGAGGGAGAATAGGGACAGGGACATGTAGAGAAAGGGGGGAGGAGGGAGGAGAATAGGGACAGGGACATGTAGAGAAAGGGGGAAGGAGGGAGGGAGAATAGGGACAGGGACATGTAGAGAAGGGGGAAGGAGGGAGGGAGAATAGGGACAGGGACATGTAGAGAAAGGGGGAAGGAGGGAGGGAGAATAGGGACAGGGACATGTAGAGAAAGGGGGAAGGAGGGAGGGAGAATAGGGACAGGGACATGTAGAGAAAGGGGGAGGGAGGGAGGGAGAATAGGGACAGGGACATGTAGAGAAAGGGGAGGAGGGAGGGAGAATAGGGACAGGGACATGTAGAGAAAGGGGGGAAGGAGGGAGGGAGAATAGGGACAGGGACATGTAGAGAAAGGGGAGGGAGGGAGGGAGAATAGGGACAGGGACATGTAGAGAAAGGGGAGGGAGGGAGAATAGGGACAGGGACATGTAGAGAAAGGGGAGGGAGGGAGAATAGGGACAGGGACATGTAGAGAAAGGGGGGAGGGAGGGAGGGAGAATAGGGACAGGGACATGTAGAGAAAGGAGGGAGGGAGGGAGAATAGGGACAGGGACATGTAGAGAAAGGGGGAGGAGGGAGAGGGAGAATAGGGACAGGGACATGTAGAGAAAGGGGGAAGGAGGGAGGGAGAATAGGGACAGGGACATGTAGAGAAAGGGGGAGGGAGGGAGGGAGAATAGGGACAGGGACATGTAGAGAAAGGGGGGAAGGAGGGAGGGAGAATAGGGACAGGGACATGTAGAGAAGGAGGGAAGGAGGGAGGGAGAATAGGGACAGGGACATGTAGAGAAAGGGGGAAGGAGGGAGGGAGAATAGGGACAGGGACATGTAGAGAAAGGGGGGAGGGAGGGAGGGAGAATAGGGACAGGGACATGTAGAGAAAGGGGGAGGGAGGGAGGGAGAATAGGGACAGGGACATGTAGAGAAAGGGGGAAGGAGGGAGGGAGAATAGGGACAGGGACATGTAGAGAAGGAGGGAAGGAGGGAGGGAGAATAGGGACAGGGACATGTAGAGAAAGGGGGAGGAGGGAGGGAGAATAGGGACAGGGACATGTAGAGAAAGGGGGAGGGAGGGAGAATAGGGACAGGGACATGTAGAGAAAGGGGAGGGAGGGAGGGAGAATAGGGACAGGGACATGTAGAGAAAGGGGGGGGAGGGAGGGAGAATAGGGACAGGGACATGTAGAGAAAGGGGGGAAGGAGGGAGGGAGAATAGGGACAGGGACATGTAGAGAAGGGGGAGGGAGGGAGGGAGAATAGGGACAGGGACATGTAGAGAAAGGGGGAGGAGGGAGGGAGAATAGGGACAGGGACATGTAGAGAAGGAGGGAGGGAGGGAGGGAGAATAGGGACAGGGACATGTAGAGAAAGGGGGAAGGAGGGTGGGAGAATAGGGACAGGGACATGTAGAGAAAGGGGAGGGAGGGAGGGAGTAGAGAGGGACAGGGAATGTAGGGACAGGGACAGAATAGGGACAGGGACATGTAGAGAAAGGGGGGAGGGAGGGAGGAGAATAGGGACAGGGACATGTAGAGAAAGGGGAGGGAGGGAGGGAGAATAGGGACAGGGACATGTAGAGAAAGGGGGGAAGGAGGGAGGGGAGAATAGGGACAGGGACATGTAGAGAAAGGGGGAAGGAGGGAGGGAGAATAGGGACAGGGACATGTAGAGAAAGGGGGAAGGAGGGAGGGAGAATAGGGACAGGGACATGTAGAGAAAGGGGGAAGGAGGGAGGGAGAATAGGGACAGGGACATGTAGAGAAAGGGGGGGGAAGGAGGGAGGGAGAATAGGGACAGGGACATGTAGAGAAAGGGGGGAAGGAGGGAGGGGAGAATAGGGACAGGGACATGTAGAGAAAGGGGGGGAGGAGGGAGGGAGAATAGGGACAGGGACATGTAGAGAAAGGGGGAAGGAGGGAGGGAGAATAGGGACAGGGACATGTAGAGAAAGGAGGGAAGGAGGGAGGGAGAATAGGGACAGGGACATGTAGAGAAAGGGGGAAGGAGGGAGGGAGAATAGGGACAGGGACATGTAGAGAAAGGGGGAGGAGGGAGGGAGAATAGGGACAGGGACATGTAGAGAAAGGGGGAGGAGGGAGGGAGAATAGGGACAGGGACATGTAGAGAAAGGGGAGAAGGAGGGAGGGAGAATAGGGACAGGGACATGTAGAGAAAGGGGAGGGAGGGAGGGAGAATAGGGACAGGGACATGTAGAGAAAGGGGGGGGGGGAGGGAGAATAGGGACAGGGACATGTAGAGAAAGGGGGGAAGGAGGGAGGGAGAATAGGGACAGGGACATGTAGAGAAAGGGGGAGGGAGGGAGGGAGAATAGGGACAGGGACATGTAGAGAAAGGGGGGAAGGAGGGAGGGAGAATAGGGACAGGGACATGTAGAGAAAGGGGGGAAGGGAGGGAGGGAGAATAGGGACAGGGACATGTAGAGAAAGGGGGAAGGAGGGAGGGAGAATAGGGACAGGGACATGTAGAGAAAGGGGGAGGGAGGGAGGGAGAATAGGGACAGGGACATGTAGAGAAAGGGGGGAAGGAGGGAGGGAGAATAGGGACAGGGACATGTAGAGAAAGGGGGGAAGGAGGGAGGGAGAATAGGGACAGGGACATGTAGAGAAAGGGGGAGGGAGGGAGGGAGAATAGGGACAGGGACATGTAGAGAAAGGGGGGGGGTGGAGGGAGGGAGAATAGGGACAGGGACATGTAGAGAAAGGGGGGAAGGAGGGAGGGAGAATAGGGACAGGGACATGTAGAGAAAGGGGGAAGGAGGGAGGGAGAATAGGGACAGGGACATGTAGAGAAAGGGGGAAGGAGGGAGGGAGAATAGGGACAGGGACATGTAGAGAAGGGGGAAGGAGGGAGGGAGAATAGGGACAGGGACATGTAGAGAAAGGGGGAAGGAGGGAGGGAGAATAGGGACAGGGACATGTAGAGAAGGGGGAAGGAGGGAGGGAGAATAGGGACAGGGACATGTAGAGAAAGGGGGAAGGAGGGAGGGAGAATAGGGACAGGGACATGTAGAGAAGGGGGAAGGAGGGAGGGAGAATAGGGACATGTAGAGAAAGGGGGAAGGAGGGAGGGAGAATAGGGACAGGGACATGTAGAGAAGGGGGGAAGGAGGGAGGAAGAATAGGGACAGGGACATGTAGAGAAAGGGGGAAGGAGGGAGGGAGAATAGGGACAGGGACATGTAGAGAAAGGGGGGAAGGAGGGAGGGAGAATAGGGACAGGGACATGTAGAGAAAGGGGGGAAGGAGGGAGGGAGAATAGGGACAGGGACATGTAGAGAAAGGGGGGAAGGAGGGAGGGAGAATAGGGACAGGGACATGTAGAGAAAGGGGGGAAGGAGGGAGGGAGAATAGGGACAGGGACATGTAGAGAAGGGGGAGGAGGGGGAGAATAGGGACAGGGACATGTAGAGAAGGGGGAAGGAGGGAGGGAGAATAGGGACAGGGACATGTAGAGAAGGGGGGGAGGAGGGAGGGAGAATAGGGACAGGGACATGTAGAGAAAGGGGGAAGGAGGCAGGGAGAATAGGGACAGGGACATGTAGAGAAAGGGGGGAAGGGAGGGAGGGAGGGAGAATAGGGACAGGGACATGTAGAGAAAGGGGGAAGGAGGGAGGAAGAATAGGGACAGGGACATGTAGAGAAGGGGGAAGGAGGGAGGGAGAATAGGGACAGGGACATGTAGAGAAAGGGGGAAGGAGGGAGGGAGAATAGGGACAGGGACATGTAGAGAAAGGGGGGAAGGAGGGAGGTAGAATAGGGACAGGGACATGTAGAGAAAGGGGGGAAGGAGGGAGGAAGAATAGGGACAGGGACATGTAGAGAAAGGGGGAGGGAGGGAGGGAGAATAGGGACAGGGACATGTAGAGAAGGGGGAAGGAGGGAGGAAGAATAGGGACAGGGACATGTAGAGAAAGGGGGGAAGGAGGGAGGGAGAATAGGGACAGGGACATGTAGAGAAGGGGGGAAGGAGGGAGGGAGAATAGGGACAGGGACATGTAGAGAAAGGGGAAGGAGGGAGGAAGAATAGGGACAGGGACATGTAGAGAAAGGGGGAAGGAGGGAGGGAGAATAGGGACAGGGACATGTAGAGAAGGGGGGAAGGAGGGAGGGAGAATAGGGACAGGGACATGTAGAGAAAGGGGGGAAGGAGGGAGGGAGAATAGGGACAGGGACATGTAGAGAAAGGGGGGAAGGAGGGAGGGAGAATAGGGACAGGGACATGTAGAGAAGGGGGGAAGGAGGGAGGGAGAATAGGGACAGGGACATGTAGAGAAGGGGGGAAGGAGGGAGGGAGAATAGGGACAGGGACATGTAGAGAAAGGGGGGAAGGAGGGAGGGAGAATAGGGACAGGGACATGTAGAGAAAGGGGGAAGGAGGGAGGGAGAATAGGGACAGGGACATGTAGAGAAAGGGGGAGGGAGGGAGGGAGAATAGGGACAGGGACATGTAGAGAAAGGGGGAAGGAGGGAGGGAGAATAGGGACAGGGACATGTAGAGAAAGGGGGGGTGGGAGGGAGGGAGAATAGGGACAGGGACATGTAGAGAAAGGGGGGAAGGAGGGAGGGAGAATAGGGACAGGGACATGTAGAGAAGGGGGGAAGGGAGGGAGGGAGAGCATGGCCTGGGACATGTAGAGAAGGAGGGAGGGAGAGCATGGCCTGGGACATGTAGAGAAGGAGGAAGAGGGAGAGCATGGCCTGGGACATGTAGAGAAGGAGGGAGGGAGAGCATGGCCTGGGACATGTAGAGAAGGAGGGGGAGGGAGAGCATGGCCAGGGACATGTAGAGAAGGAGGGAGGGAGAGCATAGGGACAGGACATGTAGAGAAGGGGGAGGGAGGGAGGGAGAATAGGGACAGGGTCATATAGAGAAGGGGGGAAGGAGGGAGGGAGAATAGGGACATCGACATGTAGAGAAAGGGGGGAAGGAAGGAGGGAGGGAGAGCATGGCCTGGGATATGTAGAGAAAGGGGGGAAGGAGGGAGGGAGAGCATGGCCTGGGACATGTAGAGAAGGGGAGAGGGAGAGCATGGCCTGGGACATGTAGAGAAGGGGGAGGGAGAGCATGGCCTGGGACATGTAGAGAAGGGGGAGGGAGAGCATGGCCTGGGACATGTAGAGAAGGGGGAGGAGAGCATGGCCTGGGACATGTAGAGAAGGGGGAGGGAGAGCATGGCCTGGGACATGTAGAGAAGGGGGGAGGGAGGGAGGGAGAGCATGGCCTGGGACATGTAGAGAAGGAGGGAGGGAGAGCATGGCCTGGGACATGTAGAGAAGGAGTGAGGGAGAGCATGGCCTGGGACATGTAGAGAAGGAGGGAGGGAGAGCATGGCCTGGGACATGTAGAGAAGGAGGGAGGGAGAGCATGGCCTGGGACATGTAGAGAAGGAGGGTGGGAGAGCAACGCCTGGGACATGTAGAGAAGGGGGAGGGAGGGAGAATAGGGACAGGGTCATATAGAGAAGGGGGACAGGAGGGAAGGGGGGAATAGGGACATCGACATGGAGAAAGGGGGGAAGGAAGGAAGGAGGAGGGAGAGCATGGCCTGGGACATGTAGAGAAAGGGGGGAAGGAGGGAGAGAGAGCATGGCCTGGGACATGTAGAGAAGGGGAGAGGGAGAGCATGGCCTGGGACATGTAGAGAAGGAGGGAGGGAGAGCATGGCCTGGGACATTCCTGGATGTTGTTCCACCTCCCAGGGGGAATGGCAACGCCAGTTTACCCAGAAAATGATCTTCCAGTCAGGGTTTGTGGGGGGGGTTGTTGGCTCCCTTCGCAGGGGGTTAACACTATTGACTCAAGAGGACAGTCAATCAAACAGTGTCCATCCCCGCCTCCCCTCAAGGGGACCATAACGCGCCCCTCGAGGTCACTTCCTCTGTCCTGAAGAGACAACACTATGCTCACGCTCCTTTCTCTCACTCTGCTCATTTCCTCTCCGTTGATGTTTATTGTGACTATGGGATGTATGCTTCCTGTTTGTTTTCTGTATGGGTACATGTGTTAGTGTTTGCATCCGAGTGGTTTGATGTATAAGACTAAGAGCATGTGAAGCACATTGTTTACAGCGGTTTTGGAAAGTTATTATTTTCATGGTAAAGTTACTGTTCATGCTTCTGTTTGCAGATGTAATATAAACTTACAACACAGCCATTAACATTTTAATCACTTTCTCTCACCTTCCCTTCCTGTTTCTCTCTCTCTCTTCTCCATTTCCTCTCTCTGTCTCTCTCCTCCCATCTCCTCTGTCTCTGTCTCTCCCTCTCCATCTCCATCCCATCTCTCTCCATCTCGTCTCTCTCTCCATCTCGCTCTCCGTCTCTCCATCTCTATCTCTCTCTCCATCTCTCTCTCCATCGCTCTCGCTGTCTCTCTCCATCTCTCTCTCCCTCTCTCTCTCCTCTCAGGCAGAGCAGAGCGTAGTGTCTCTGTGTAAGGTCCAGGGTCTGGCTACAGTAGCTGACCTCTACAGGCAGCACATGGATCAGCTGCTCCAGTGGCTCTCAGCCTCTCAGAAGACCTGGACCAGCTACTCCCCCCAGAGACTGCAGCTCCAGGTCATCGCCACCCAATCAGGTGAGACTATAGGTCAGGCTTCTCCAAGCGTGTTCCTGGAGAGCCTACCCTCATGTAGGTTTTAAATCCAACTCCACTTGTAACTAACCTGATTCAACTGATCAGATAGATATTCATTCAAATCAGGTGTGTTAGATTAGGGTTGGAGAGAACCTACAGGAACAGGGTTGGAGAGCTCTGCTATAGGTCATCTCTGGCCAGTCATGTGAGACTAGCCACATCGCTGGCCAATCAGGTGAGCATATAGCCACATTGCTGGCAAATCAGATGAGAATACATGTCAATTCTGTCCAATCAGAAGACCAATCTGTAACCAACCCATTACTGTCCAAACAGTCATATCTGGCCAATCAGGTGAGACTAAAACCACATTATTGTCAGAATCATGTGAGACCAAAGGCAGAGAGGAAGAGGCGAAGCAAGAGGTTTTACTCCGCCCAAAATCTGTCCACGAAAATAAGCCTAAGATGGGAGGAATTTTTGGTCAATGGGAGAGTGTTGAATTTGGTCAATAAAAAATGGAATTGCTCATTTGCTAAGTGAAGCTTATTCGATCAACTGAAGTTTCGGAACGATTAGGTTGTTCCGAATTTACTGATATAAGTGGACACACGTTGCATTTACCCAACTTTGATTAAAACAACTTTATATTGGAGTTGTTCCTGTTGTCATAGGGAGAGGACTCATCATGGATAGAACCCGTTTTAGTGTGGATATTGCCATTGAGGGCTTCCACCATTTTAAAGTAGACAATTGGGTGGGGATTCCTATGATTTTGGAGCAATCAGCCAATGAAGAATAAGAAAATTGACTACTTTAAAATGGAAATGGCTTCAATGGTGCTGCCCTTGCGGTCACAGACTCTATAATGGCACAGATACAAAGATGAGTCATCTATCTCTATGGCCTGTTGTTCACATGCATATCTGCCCTCTCGTTGGCTAGAATGGTTCCACCTGATCTCGCCGCCTCCACCCTGACTTCCATATTTGAAGACATGTATTTCTACTGTTAGTGCGGGTCACTTGACTATCTTGTCAATATAGTATACAATATTTGCTACATGTCATCGCTGGCCAGTCAGGTGAGACTATAGTCAAGCTATTACCTCTATGTTGTTTCCCTACCACTCCTATAAATACCAGTTATAGAGTGGATATTGTCATTGAAGACAACCCTTCATACCATACCAGCCAAACAGCCACCATCATAGATTTACACTGAACAAAAATATAAACACAGAATGCGATCATTTCAAAGGTTTTACTGAGTTACACTTCATATCAGTAAATCAGTCAATTGAAATACATTTATTAGACCCTAATCTATGGATTTCACATGACTGGGAATACAGATATGCATCTGTTAGTCACATATACCAAGAAAACAAAAAGAAGGGGCGTGAATCAGAAAACCAGTCAGTATCAGGTGGGACCATTTGCCTCATGCAGCGACACTGCTCCTTCACAGAGAGTTGATCAGGCTGTTGATTGTGGCCTGTGGAATGTTGTCCCACTCCTCTACAATGGATGTGTGATGTTGTAACACCTGTCAGGAGGCTGGATTATCTTGGCAAAGGAGAAATACTCACTAACAGGAATGGAAACAAATGTTGGTATGTCCGTTCTATTCACTTTATTTCTACGCTGTCATCTACCCTTAAGACCTGTATGACTCTGAGACAAGTCAAAGACCTTTGACTCAAGTCCCCTTTAGAAACACTCACACAGACAGAAAGAGACTTGCCTGGCTACCCAAACTCCTTGCACCGGCAAAACATCACACCCATGGATGTTAGTTTCTTCTTCGCAATGAGTCAGTATCTGAGTACCTCCTCTACGGTCTGATTGGTCCCTCTGATTTGGGCCAGAGCCAGAACAAAATGTGTAAAGCGGCACTTTTAAAGATGTCATTGGCTTTGATACTCTGATGGTTAGAGTATGATCAATCGCTGATGACTTGGTTTTGTACAACACCCCGCACTTTGATGTCACTACAAACGACTTCAATGGTGGCAGTCTGACTGAAGTATGTAGCTAATGATAGCAGCAGAATAATTCAGTTTGAGGCATCTGGCAAGTCAGCAACATAACCTGCCATTATCCAGTTACACACAGAAAGCTTGTCATTAGAGCCAAGTTAGCTTAGTGACAAGGGTAAATCCTCCCCCTCCCCACTCCCAGTCTGTCTCAGGTTAGGAGGGTTACAGGGCTCTGAACCTCACTGTACGCATTACTTTACCCCTATCCCCATATAATCCCACTCCCAGTCTGTCTCAGTCCAGGTTAGGGAGGGTTACAGGGCTCTGAACCTCACTGTACGCATTACTTTACCCCTATCCACCATAATCCCCCCACCCCTTTACCCTATCCCCCATAGCCCCCCAGTCTGTCTCAGTCCAGGTTAGGGAGGGTTACAGGGCTCTGAACCTCACTGTACGCATTACTTTACCCCCCTATCCCCCCTCGCATAACCCCACCCCCCCCAGTCTGTCTCAGTCCAGGTTAGGGAGGGTTACAGGGCTCTGAACCTCACTGTACGCATTACTTTACCCCTATCCCCCATAATCCCCCCACCCCCAGTCTGTCTCAGTCCAGGTTAGGGAGGGTTACAGGGCTCTGAACCTCACTGTACGCATTACTTTACCCCTATCCCCCATAA
>NW_027008388.1:52071-57071 GCF_036934945.1 Oncorhynchus masou masou | reverse complement strand
CAGGCCACCTATGCTGTTTAGTGTTGACTTGTGCCTTTAACCCAGGGCACCTTGGTAGTTAAGTCCTCATAGGAAGATCAGTAGTGAGTGATTATACAGTATAGCAACTTTAATCTGAGGGCACCATGTCTTCTGGAAGTTTATACTATGAAGAATTCATATTGACATATAGGGTTGGAAGCATAGGTTTTTACTCACCAACGTGATGTGTGGTCAAAGACTTAGTAAGTTAGTTGTAGTCACCATCTGGTTACCTATAAGAACAAACATAGTTATTAAATATTTATTAACTTAATTCTGGAGATCTTCTCATCTACCCACAATGCACTATTTTTCAACGGCATTTGGAGGATCTACTCTGTGCTACAGAGTTCATATTCCAGCTCGGTTAGCCACTAACATTAGCCACTAGCCATGCTACCCACTGCCACAAAGTCAGTGAAGAGCAGGCTGCATGGCAGCACGTGTCCCATGCAGCAATGCTCTTCACTGACATGGGGCAACGTGTCCTAACAATGCTCTTCACTGACATGGACACGTGTCCCATGCAGCAATGCTCTTCACTGACATGGGGCACGTGTCCCATGTGCTTCTTCACTGACATGCACGTGTCCCATGTAGCTCTTCACTGACATGAAGAGACACGTGTCCCATGCAGCAATGCTCTTCACTGACATGGGGCACGTGTCTAATGCAGCAATGCTCTTCACTGACATGGGGCACGTGTCCCATGCAGCAATGCTCTTCACTGACATGGGGCACGTGTCCCATGCAGCAATGCTCTTCACTGACATGGGCACGTGTCCCATGTAGCAATGCCCTCTTCACTGACATGGGGCACGTGTCTAATGCAGCAATGCTCTTCAATGATATGGGGCACGTGTCCCGTACGCAATGCTCTTCAATGATATGGGGCACGTGTCCCATGTAGCAATGCTCTTCACTGACATCGGGCACATGTCTAATGCAGCAATGCTCTTCACTGACATAGGGCACATGCGTCGTGCCTTCACTGACATGGGGCACATGCAGTGCCTTCACTGACATGGGGCACGTGTCTAATGCAGCCAATGCTCTTCACTGACATGAGACACGTGTCCCATGCTTAGCTTAATGCTCTTCACTGACATAGGGCACATGTCCCATGTAGCAATGCTCTTCACTGACATGAGGGCACGTGTCTGTGCAGCAATGCTCTTCACTGACATGGAGCCGCGTGTCCCATGCAGCAATGCTCTTCACTGACATGGGGCACGTGTCTAATGCAACAATGCTCTTCACTGACATGGGGCACGTGTCTAATGTAGCAATGCTCTTCACTGACATGGGGCACGTGTCCCATGTAGCAATGCTCTTCACTGACATGGGACACGTGTCTAATGCAGCAATGCTCTTCACTGACGCTTCCAGGGCACGTGTCTAATATGTCTCTTCACTGACATAGGGCACGTGTCCCATGTATGTACTTCTTCACTGACATAGGGCACGTGTCACAATGTAGCAATGCTCTTCACTGACATGGGGCACGTGTCTAATGCAGCAATGCTCTTCACTGACATGGGGCACGTGTCCAATGCAGCAATGCTCTTCACTGACATGGGGCACATGTCTAATGCAGCAATGCTCTTCACTGACATGGGGCACGTGTCCCATGTAGCAATGCTCTTCACTGACATGGGGCACGTGTCTAATGCAGCAATGCTCTTCACTGACATGGGGCACGTGTCCCATGTAGCAATGCTCTTCACTGACATGGGGCACGTGTCCCATGTAGCAATGCTCTTCACTGACATGGGGCACATGTCTAATGCAGCAATGCTCTTCACTGACATGGGGCACGTGTCCCATGTAGCAATGCTCTTCACTGACATGGGGCACGTGTCCCATGCAGCAATGCTCTTCACTGACATGGGGCACGTGTCCCATGTAGCAATGCTCTTCACTGACATGGGGCACGTGTCCCATGCAGCAATGCTCTTCACTGACATGGGGCACGTGTCTAATGCAGCAATGCTCTTCACTGACATGAGACACGTGTCCCATGCAGCAATGCTCTTCACTGACATGGGGCACGTGTCCCATGTAGCAATGCTCTTCACTGACATGGGGCACGTGTCTAATGCAGCAATGCTCTTCAATGACATGGGGCACGTGTCCCATGTAGCAATGCTCTTCACTGACATGGGGCACGTGTCCCATGCAGCAATGCTCTTCACTGACATGGGGCACGTGTCCCATGCAGCAATGCTCTTCACTGACATGGGGCACGTGTCCCATGCAGCAATGCTCTTCACTGACATGGGGCACGTGTCCCATGCAGCAATGCTCTTCACTGACATGGGGCACGTGTCCCATGCAGCAATGTAGCTAACTCAGCCTGCAGGCTTTTAAAAGTTTTACCATCGGATGGGCCCCAGCCATCAATCTGGAAGTCTTCTCTCTCTTTGCTTTTAATTTGAGTTTATGTTTTGGTGGTGTTCTAGCTGGCCTCCAATAGTTAGGCTCTAGCTTACCGACCATAACCGTGGTGGTTGGGTAGGCTAATGGCTAATTGGCTAAATAGCTAACGTTAGCTGGCTGGCTAGCTTGCTTGCTGGCTAAGATAACTGCATATAGCTAGCTAACATTATTTGATAACTGGTCATTGACTGTCATTTACTTTAATGTAGCTGTAAGCTAGGTGTTGATAGTAACTGGTTGACTCATTCAATGACTCATTCAATGATAATGTAACTTTAGCAGGCTAGTAGGGCTAACTTTAGCAGGCTAGTAGGGCTAACTTTAGCAGGCTAGTAGGGCTAACTTTAGCAGGCTAGTAGGGTTAACTTTAGCAGGCTAGTAGGGCTAACTTGCAGGTTGATTTGTAACAAATTCATAAAGTATTTGCTTGTAAACTGGCTTAAAATTCAATTGAAACCAGTAGTCATCAGTGCAAAGAATTTGGTGTAATTTGAAGTTGTACATTTGAAGTTATTTCTGTGGCGGTTACATTATAGTGAATGGGCTGGCTTGCCGGGTCCTCCATATTACATCACGCCCAGAAAAACCTTTTCCAAAAATGACTTCGGCGTTCTTTGGAATTCTGGTGGGTTTGATGTAATAACTAGAAAAGTAGAAAAGTGAGCTGTATCTTTACATTGGGACTTTTAATGCATATAGTAATGCAAATCCGTTTGTTATACGTGGTTTCAACCTGCCTTTTTTTAAGTAATACCTTCCCACACACAGTCTCTCCCATGTAGAATGTTTGTAGTGCAGCACACCCACACAGACACAAACTTCCATCTCATCAAGGCAACAATGATAATGATGCACAGTATCTCTATAATACACTCTTTGTTCCTGTAACAAAATGACATAATAACATGTCGGCAGCAGAACAAAGAGAAAGGAAAAGGGAAGAGAGAGAGTATCCTCAAACATATGCCTTCGTTCCACTGACACATAATGGCTTTGTTTCATGTGGATCTGTGGGCTGCTATTGAAGGTTAAGGTAGAACAGAAGTAGAGAGGTGGGCTGCTATTAAAGGTTAAGATGAAATACAAGTAGAAAGGAATGTGTTATGGGAGAAAGAATACACCCCACACTGTGAAATGACAGATACAATCAAAGTTCTTCTTCAGAAAGAGGTGTGTGTTGTTGGCAAGGAAGGTCTGTACTTGTTGTCTGAGATTTACAGCATAGAGCTAGGCAGTGTAGAGACCCGACAGGCTAGCAGTGTGTGTGTGTGTGTGTGTGTGTGTGTGTGTGTGTGTGCGCGCATGGGGATGTGTAAAACTGCCTCCTCAGCCAGAAGTGTCCCCACTTGCGCTGCCAAATAGTTATTCCCGTGCCGTGATTGGTAAGACACTTCAGGAGGGTGGTCATGTGTGCTTCCAAAGCAGCAGAGGTCCTGTGTTCGGGCCTCGGTATGAGCCGAATCAGGAGGAAGCGGCCCTTGATAAGCAGCGTGACGTCCTTTACATGTGCGTTACTTGCTGGGAGTAGCACTTGTCTTGAGTCAGACTGTGTAAATGTGTGTTGGGTATCAAACTGACAATCATATCTTATTGTGTGCATGCCTGCGAGCGCCATGCACACTATTGATGGGATTGGTCAATGCGATGTGGAAAGATCCATTACTCTTCATGGCATCCTTTCCATCCACTTCCATATAGGACAGATAGAGAGCAGGGAGAATAGAGCACATGAAGGCCGCTGACTGGCTGCATTAGTGGGAGATAGGCTCCCCCTACTGGAGAATAGATGGTACAGCCTGCTCCAACATGTAGTCACTCAGAACAGAAGTATAATGGGGGTGTATATAGGGATTATAGAGACTGCTGCCAGATTTTGCACTTACAAATACCACATGTCAGTGTTGGGGAGAAATGGGGTGCCGGACTCATAAATTAACTGTGTGTGTGGGTGGGTGGGTGGGTGGGTGGGTGGGTGCAGGCAGGCAGAGGGAGTGACTGTCGGTATGATTGAATTGGCAGGAGAGTAGAGAGTGAGTGAGAGAAGAGGAGACACAAAGGACATCCAGATGGTCCCCTTCTCTTCATCCCCTGTTCCCTCTCTTTCTGCACCTCTAGTCTTAGTATCCACAGACCGGCTGGCTGTGGGAAACATGGCCGTAGATACAGCTGTGTGTCAGTGGTTTGTCATTGAGCTTCTCTTCATCCCCTGTTCCCTCTCTTTCTGCACCTCTAGTCTTAGTATCCACAGACCGGCTGGCTGTGGGAAACATGGCCGTAGATACAGCTGTGTGTCAGTGGTTTGTCATTGAGCTTCTCTTCATCCCCTGTTCCCTCTCTTTCTGCACCTCTAGTCTTAGTATCCACAGACCGGCTGGCTGTGGGAAACATGGCCGTAGATACAGCTGTGTGTCAGTGGTTTGTCACTGAGCTTCTCTTCATCCCCTGTTCCTCTCTTTTCTGCACCTCTAGTCTTAGTATCCACAGACCGGCTGGCTGTGGGAAACATGGCCGTAGATACAGCTGTGTGTCAGTGGTTTGTC
>NW_027008388.1:17500-51571 GCF_036934945.1 Oncorhynchus masou masou | reverse complement strand
ACCACTGACACACAGCTGTATCTAGGGCCATGTTTCCCACAGCCAGCCGGTCTGTGGATACTAAGACTAGAGGTAGAGGTGCAGACAAAACTGACACAGCTGTATCTACGGCCATGAAGCCAGCCGGTCTGTGGATACTAAGACTAGATGCAGAAAGAGAGGGAACAGGGGATGAAGAGAAGCTCAATGACAAACCACTGACACACAGCTGTATCTACGGCCATGTTTCCCACAGCCAGCCGGTCTGTGGATACTAAGACTAGAGGTGCAGAAAGAGAGGGAACAGGGGATGAAGAGAAGCTCAATGACAAACCACTGACACACAGCTGTATCTACGGCCATGTTTCCCACAGCCAGCCGGTCTGTGGATACTAAGACTAGAGGTGCAGAAAGAGGGAACAGGGGATGAAGAGAAGCTCAATGACAAACCACTGACACACAGCTGTATCTACGGCCATGTTTCCCACAGCCAGCCGGTCTGTGGATACTAAGACTAGAGTGCAGAAAGAGAGGGAACAGGGGATGAAGAGAAGCTCAATGACAAACCACTGACACACAGCTGTATCTACGGCCATGTTTCCCACAGCCAGCCGGTCTGTGGATACTAAGACTAGAGGTGCAGAAAGAGAGGGAACAGGGGATGAAGAGAAGGGGACCATCTGGATGTCCTTTGTGTCTCCTCTTCTCTCACTCACTCTCTACTCTCCTGCCAATTCAATCATACCGACAGTCACTCCCTCTGCCTGCCTGCCTGCACCCACCCACCCACACACACACACACAGTTAATTTATGAGTCCGGCACCCCATTTCTCCCCAACACTGACATGTGGTATTTGTAAGTGCAAAATCTGGCAGCAGTCTCTATAATCCCTATATACACCCCCATTATACTTCTGTTCTGAGTGACTACATGTTGGAGCGGGCTGTACCATCTATTCTCCAGTAGGGGGAGCCTATCTCCCACTAATGCAGCCAGTCAGCGGCCTTCATGTGCTCTATTCTCCCTGCTCTCTATCTGTCCTATATGGAAGTGGATGGAAAGGATGCCATGAAGAGTAATGGATCTTTCCACATCGCATTGACCAATCCCATCAATAGTGTGCATGGCGCTCGCAGGCATGCACACAATAAGATATGATTGTCAGTTTGGTACCCAACACACATTTACACAGTCTGACTCAAGACAAGTGCTACTCCCAGCAAGTAACGCACATGTAAAGGACGTCACGCTGCTTATCAAGGGCCGCTTCCCCCTGATTCGGCTCATACCGAGGCCCGAACACAGGACCTCTGCTTTGGAAGCACACATGACCACCCTCCTGAAGTGTCTTACCAATCACGGCACGGGAATAGCTATTTGGCAGCACAAGTGGGGACACTTCTGGCTGAGGAGGCAGTTTTACACATCCCCATGCACACACACACA
Source organism: Oncorhynchus masou masou (assembly GCF_036934945.1). Taxonomy (NCBI): domain Eukaryota; kingdom Metazoa; phylum Chordata; class Actinopteri; order Salmoniformes; family Salmonidae; genus Oncorhynchus; species Oncorhynchus masou. The sequence continues at coordinate 50,144 of NW_027008388.1, read as the reverse complement.
CACACACACACTGCTAGCCTGTCGGGTCTCTACACTGCCTAGCTCTATGCTGTAAATCTCAGACAGCAATTACAGACCTTCCTTGCCAACAACACACACCTCTTTCTGAAGAAGAACTTTGATTGTATCTGTCATTTCACAGTGTGGGGTGTATTCTTTCTCCCATAACACATTCCTTTCTACTTGTATTTCATCTTAACCTTTAATAGCAGCCCACCTCTCTACTTCTGTTCTACCTTAACCTTCAATAGCAGCCCACAGATCCACATGAAACAAAGCCATTATGTGTCAGTGGAACGAAGGCATATGTTTGAGGATACTCTCTCTCTTTCCTTTTCCTTTCTCTTTGTTCTGCTGCCGACATGTTATTATGCCATTTTGTTACAGGAACAAAGAGTGTATTATAGAGATACTGTGCATCATTATCATTGTTGCCTTGATGAGATGGAAGTTTGTGTCTGTGTGGGTGTGCTGCACTACAAACATTCTACATGGGAGAGACTGTGTGTGGGAAGGTATTTTGCATTACGTATAACAAACGGATTTGCATTACTATATGCATTAAAAGTCCCAATGTAAAGATACAGCTCACTTTTCTACTTTTCTAGTTATTACATCAAACCCACCAAAATTCCAAAGAACGCCGAAGTCATTTTTGGAAAAGGTTTTTCCGGGCGTGATGTAATATGGAGGACCCGGCAAGCCAGCCCATTCACTATAATGTAACCTCCACAGAAATAACTTCAAATGTACAACTTCAAATTACACCAAATTCTTTGCACTGATGACTACTGGTTTCAATTGAATTCTAAGCCAGTTTACAAGCAAATACTTTATGAATTTGTTACAAATCAGCCTGCTAAAGTTAGCTCTACTAGCCTGCTAAAGTTAGCCCTACGAGCCTGCTAAAGTTAGCCCTGCGAGCCTGCTAAAGTTAGCCCTACGAGCCTGCTAAAGTTAGCCCTACTAGCCTGCTAAAGTTAGCCCTACTAGCCTGCTAAAGTTAGCCCTACTAGCCTGCTAATGTTACATTATCTGAATAGCCTGCTAAAGTTATCAGCCCTACTAGCCTACTAATGTTACATTATCAAATAATTGAATGAGTCATTGAATGAGTCAGCCAGCAGTTACTATCAACACCTACCCAACCAGCTTACAGCTAACTATTAAAGTAAATGACAGTCAGATTGACCAGATTAAAATCAAATAATGTTAGCTAGCTATATGCAGTTCCAAAATACATAGATTAGGTGTCAGCAAGCACAGTAGCACTAAGCCAGCTAACGTTAGCTATTTAGTTGACAAAACAAAATTAGCTATTAGCCAGGTATGATTTTCCCCAACCACCAGCCGCCATGTTAATGGGTTCCCACTAGATACTGCCCCATGTCTGAAGAGCCTAACTATTGGAGGCCATGTGCCCCATGTCAGTGAAGAGCATTGCTGCATTAGACATGTGCCCAAAACATACAAACTCAAATTAAAAGCAACATGGGACACGTGCCCCATGTCAGTGAAGACTTCCAGATTGATGGCTGCTGGGCCCATCGATGGTAAAACGTTTTGAAAAGCCTGCAGGCTGAGTTAGCTACCAAAGCAATGGGGGATGTCAGTGAGCATTGGCGCATGCCCCGTCAGTGAAGGCATTGCTGCATGGGACACGTCATGTCAGTGAAGAGCATTGCACAAATACATAGATTCATGGGACAGGTGTCAGTGTTATTAGACATGTGCACAGTAGCATTGCTGCATTAATGTGCCAGCATTGCTGCATTAGAAATAGTTACAAAAGTCCATGTCAGTGAAGAGCATTGGCTACATTCATGTCAGTGAAGAGGGAACATGCATGTCGAAAAGTTGACAAAACAAAATGGAGAACAGACGAGGTACTACACAATTAGAGCAAGCAGGTATGATTTTCCCTTTCGTTATGAGCTCACCGGCAAGAAGCCTGCCATGTTAATGGGTTCCCACTAGATAACACTGCCCCATGTCAGTGAAGAGCACGACTGCATGTGCCCCATGTCAGTGAAGAGCACGACTGCATGTGCCCCATGTCAGTGAAGAGCACGACTGCATGTGCCCCATGTCAGTGAAGAGCATTGCTGCATTAGACATGTGCCCGATGTCAGTGAAGAGCATTGCTACATGGGACACGTGCCCGATGTCAGTGAAGAGCATTGCTACATGGGACACGTGCCCCATGTCAGTGAAGAGCATTGCTGCATTAGACACGTGCCCCATGTCAGTGAAGAGCATTGCTACATGGGACACGTGCCCCATGTCAGTGAAGAGCATTGCTGCATGGGACACGTGCCCCATGTCAGTGAAGAGCATTGCTGCATGGGAGCACGTGACACCCCCATGTCAGTGAAGAGCATTGCTGCATGGGACACGTGCCCCATGTCAGTGAAGAGCATTGCTGCATGGGACACGTGCCTCATGTCAGTGAAGAGCATTGCTACATGGGACACGTGCCCCATGTCAGTGAAGAGCATTGCTGCATGGGACACGTGCCCCATGTCAGTGAAGAGCATTGCTGCATTAGACACGTGCCCCATGTCAGTGAAGAGCATTGCTACATGGGACACGTGCTGCCATGCAGCCTGCTCTTCACTGACTTTGTGGCAGTGGGTAGCATGGCTAGTGGCTAACGTTAGTGGCTAACCGAGCTGGAATTTAAACTCTGTAGCACAGAGTAGATCCTCCAAATGCCGTTGAAAAATAGTGCATTGTGGGTAGATGAGAAGATCTCCAGAATTAAGTTAATAAATATTTAATAACTATGTTTGTTCTTATAGGTAACCAGATGGTGACTACAACTAACTTACTAAGTCTTTGACCACACATCACGTTGGTGAGTAAAAACTCATGCTTCCAACCCTATATGTCAATATGAATTCTTCATAGTATAAACTTCCAGAAGACATGGTGCCCTCAGATGAAAGTTGCTATACTGTATAATCACTCACTACTGATCTTCCTATGAGGACTTAACTACCAAGGTGCCCTGGGTTAAAGGCACAAGTCAACACTAAACAGCATAGGTGGCCTGTGAGAGGAAGAGAGTGTTGGGGGAGGACAGAGGCTCTGTTTGTTACCTTTATGGGCTGGATGTAGCCTATCACTCACCTCTGGAGCTTGGAGTTCACAATGCTAATGTCTTAATGTCTGACTTCTAGCCTGGGTGTCAGTCTGCTTCTACCAACTCCTTTGGCCAGCTTGACTAAAAGGGTTCCACACCATAATAACTACCCAGATTGACCTTGACATGACCCTAGACATTATGTACACATCCACGGTGACACGCGCTGCACCCCGGGCAGTCACGGTCGACCCTTGGGGACCACGCTGACGAGTTACCCCACTGAGTGACGGGGACAACTGTAGCTCCGACCACAGGAGCCACAGCAGAGACCACAGACCACTAGGCCCCGGCTTAACTTAATGCATTCCCCAAGATTAGAGAGGCGCTGGAGGGGAAGAGAAACGGACTATGTGGAAATGGCCTGGAGAGGCGGAGATAACAGAGATATTCAGGGACCCCATGAGGAGTCTTTCATGTTATTGTCTGCTAATATCCTGGTCTGGATTTGACTGAATGTAATGTGGAATGTGTGGGTGACAGGTAGCCTCCCCACAGGTGATTTAGTTGCATGTGTCTGTTTCCAATGTGTATGTTTCATGTTGGTAGGTCCCAGATGTAACAAGATGCCTGTGGTGGTAGATTCCATCCAGATTAGTGAGAGGGGGGAGGACAATTTAGGCCAAGTAAAGCTCATTTCAGCGCATTTGAGCTATGGCTTCTATGAATTCTAAATTCAGCCTTGTAATGAGAAATATAAACAGTCAAAAGTAGGGGTAGGGGGGGCATGTCCCCTCCCTTACTAGTGGAAATTACACCCATGGTTTTTCCTATTATGACCAATCTCCTATAGTAGCCATAGACTCTATATAGCCCAAGCCTCATAGAGAATAAACAGACCCACTGCAGTCTGCAGAGCCTGAGATGGGACAGCTACCATAGACTTGCTGTACATAATACATCATTGACAACTACTTCTGTTGACGAGGGTCCCGTGTCGCTGGGCTGCTAATTCTACAGTTAATGAGGGGAAGTTGGAAAAACATGAGCTGTGCTAAATCTGCTAATAACGCCTGGGGAGAAACACATCACGTTCAGGGCAGTTTGGAGAAATGAAAACAAACGTGACAGGTTTAGGTCAGCCTGCGCTAACGAGCCTGTGGAAAGTCAACCTGGGCTATACCGGTCCAGCCTGGCTTTAACTGTGTGTATCTAAGACCATTACTGAACTTTCACCTCTCCTTTACCCATATTGTGGCATGTCGGGAAACCAGAGGTACTTCCTGTTTTCACTCTGCAACTTAGCTGTAGGTGTAGGAGCTAGGGGTTTATCATGCATTTTTTATGTCTGTGTGGTGGACACAGGTTTGTGTGTGTATGTGCATGTGTATGTGTGTGTGTGTGTGTGTACAGTATGTGAATTTACGTGCATGAGCATGCGCATGTCCTTGCGTCAGTTTGTGTTTGTATGTGTGTGTGTGTGGGAGTCTGTGTGTGTGTGCGTGTGTGGGAGTCTGTATGTGTGTGTGTGTGGGAGTCTGTATGTGTGTGTGTGTGTTTGTGTGTGTGGGAGTCTGTGTGTGTGTGTGTGTGTGTGTGTGTGTGTGTGTGTGTGTGTGTGTGTGTGTGTGTGTGTGTGTGTTTGTGTGTGTGGGAGTCTGTATGTGTGTGTGTGTGTGTGTGTGTGTGTGTGTGTGTGTGGGAGTCTGTGTATCAGCTGGTCCCAAATCACTCACTATCCCTCCTTTTGGACCCCCCCATGTTAGCATGCCTGGAGAGGTATTTAAGCAGTGTTGCTTCAACCTTACAGATATGTAAACTTTGAAGGGTTAGGGCCAAGGGGGAGGGATTCAGATGGGACCGGCTGGTTGTGTGTGTGTATTCAGAACTCACCCCTGGGAGTCCAGTGTGTGTGTAGCGTCCAGCAGCAGTTTGGACAGCATGGTGAAGATGTGTAGTCTCATCTCAGGGTCTCTCTCTGGGTCCAGACAGTTCTGCAGAAGGGGCATTAGCAAGGGCAGGAACTCTCCAATGACTGGGCCTGAACACACACAGAAGTCCTATTATTAGTACTACTGACCACTACAGGGAAAGTTCCAAGGACTGACCAGACTGTGACACACAGCAACAAGGAAATGAGACATGAGTTAAAGGAGCTTTTGTGTGTGAATTGCTTGAGTGTGTGTGTGTGTGTGTGTTGCGGTAAGTCGTGTTACCAGGCTGGGTCAGTCACTGGATGGGAAATTGACAGTGAAAGTATTCCCAGCTCACACACACTAACCGTCTGTCTGACTATGTGTGTGTGTATGACGCTGTAGAGACAGAGGATATCCTGTGATGATGAGGGCAGCGGCTGGCCAGTAGAACGGACTTCCCCCAAGAAGCAGATACAGAGAGGGAGAGAAAGAGAGAACAAGGCAATGGAGGGTAAAGACAGAGAGAGAGAGAGGGAGAGGGAGAGAGACAGACAGAGAGAGACAGAGAGAGACAGAGAGAGAGAAACAGAGACAGACAGAGAGAGAGAGAGACAAAGAGACAGACAGAGAGACAGAGAGAGACAGATTGAGAGAGACAGAGAGAGAGAGACAAAGAGACAGACAGACAGAGAGACAGAGAGAGACAGATTGAGAGAGAGACAGAGACAGACAGAGAGAGAGACAGACAGACAGAGAGACAGAGAGAGACAGAGTGAGAGAGTGACAGAGTGAGACAGAGACACAGACAGAGACACAGACAGAGAGAGAGAGAGAGACAGAGAGGACACAAAATGGAAAGATGTCACGCAGCAGGAATGTGCGAATCAAAACGGTGCCACAAACAGGGTGAAGGTGTCAGACCAGAGCAGACATCTCAAGGCCTCTTCACACTAACTCACTGCTGAAATGAGAGGGTCAGCTAGGCTGGATCCCTCTAAAATGATCCCTAGTACACAGCCAGTTGACCACAGTGTCCTGCCCTGCTCACCTGGCAGTGTCTGGTGTGGTGTAGGCACACAGACACAGAGGGGATTTATTTTTACAGGGCCAGAGGGTGCCAGACCAGAGACAGTGAAGGAACACACACACACACACACACGTGCATGCAGAGACACACACAAAAACGCAGGGACATTTACAGACAAACACATACACGAACGCAGGGATCACACACACGCGTACGGAAAAGAGGAGCAATGCCAGTGTGAAGAGGAAATGGGAGGACAAAGTTTATGTCTGACAAACAGCAGTCAGAAGGTGAGACCAGACTATGACTAAGAGAATGGGATATTCTCAGATCTCAAACATCCACTAATAGATGCTATAATCTATAACATGTCTCTCCATTGGCTCCCAGGCCCATATTCCCAGAATGCTTTGGCATAGTGGCCAGAAAGGTGAAAAGTTAACCCCGGAATGGCGAGGGGCTTTGTAGGGAGTATTTTAAAAATAAGCACACAAAGACTGGGGGGGGGGTGTGACCGTAAACTTAGAATGGACTGGTCAGTTATGACTGGAGGCTTAGGGGACGAGAGGACATACTACAGCTGTTCATTGCTGTTCTCATACAATCAGAGCAGAAACCTCAAATACCTGTTCAGTACATCCTGTTACTATCATCTGATAAATACAGTGCCTTGCGAAAGTATTCGGCCGCCTTGAACTTTGCGACCTTTTGCCACATTTCAGGCTTCAAACATAAAGATATAAAACTGTATTTTACACAACAGTATCTCGGACCTGCCTGGTGTGTTCCTTGTTCTTCATGATGCTCTCTGCGCTTTTAACGGACCTCTGAGACTATCACAGTGCAGGTGCATTTATACGGAGACTTGATTACACACAGGTGGATTGTATTTATCATCATTAGTCATTTAGGTCAACATTGGATCATTCAGAGATCCTCACTGAACTTCTGGAGAGAGTTTGCTGCACTGAAAGTAAAGGGGCTGAATAATTTTGCACGCCCAATTTTTCAGTTTTTGATTTGTTAAAAAAGTTTGAAATATCCAATAAATGTCGTTCCACTTCATGATTGTGTCCCACTTGTTGTTGATTCTTCACAAAAAAATACAGTTTTATATCTTTATGTTTGAAGCCTGAAATGTGGCAAAAGGTCGCAAAGTTCAAGGCGGCCGAATACTTTCGCAAGGCACTGTATATATATATATATATATATATATATATATATATATATATATATATATATATATATATATATATATATATATATATATATATATATAATATGACATTTGTAATATCTTTATTGTTTTGAAACTTTTGTATGTGTAATGTTTACTGTTAATTTTTATATATTATCTACCTCACTTGCTTTGGCAATGTTAACACATGTTTCCCATGCCAATAAAGCCCCTTGGGGGGGGGGGGGGAAGAAAGAAAGAAAGAAAGAAAGAAAGAAAGAAAGAGAGAGAAAACACAAAATGGAAAGATGTCACGCAGCTGGAATGTGCGAAGAGAGAAAGAGAGAGCGATCCAGGATGAAAGAACGTGTGTTGGAGGTGCTAATGTCAGAGGATTATGATGGGGGTAAAGTAACAGACAGACTGGGGGTGGGGGTGGGGGGATAGGGGTAAAGTAATGTGTACAGTGAGGTTCAGAGCCCTGTAACCCTCCCTAACCTGGACTGAGACAGACTGGGAGGGGGGGGGGGGGGGGGATTTACCCTTGTCACTAAGCTAACTTGGCTCTAATGACAAGCTTTCTGTGTGTAGCTGGATAATGGCAGGTTATGTTGCTGACTTGCCAGATGCCCCAAACTGAATTATTCTGCTGCTATCATTCGCTACATACTTCAGTCAGACTGCCACCATTGAAGTCGTTTGTAGTGACATCAAAGTGCGGGGTGTTGTACAAAACCAAGTCATCAGCGATTGGATCATCTCTAACCATCAGAGTATCAAAGCCAATGACATCTTTAAAAGTGCCGCTTTACACATTTTTGTTCTGGCTCTGGCCCAAATCAGAGGGACCAATCAGACCGTAGAGGAGGTACTCAGATACTGACTCATTGCGAAGAAGAAACTAACATCCATGGGTGTGATGTTTTGCCGGTGCAAGGAGTTTGGGTAGCCAGGCAAGTCTCTTTCTGTCTGTGTGAGTGTTTCTAAAGGGGACTTGAGTCAAAGGTCTTTGACTTGTCTCAGAGTCATACAGGTTTTAAGGGTAGATGACAGCGTAGAAATAAAGTGAATAGAACGGACATACCAACATTTGTTTCCATTCCTGTTAGTGAGTATTTCTCCTTTGCCAAGATAATCCAGCCTCCTGACAGGTGTTACAACATCACACATCCATTGTAGAGGAGTGGGACAACATTCCACAGGCCACAATCAACAGCCTGATCAACTCTCTGTGAAGGAGATGTGTCGCGCTGCATGAGGCAAATGGTCCCACCTGATACCGACTGGTTTTCTGATTCACGCCCCTTCTTTTTGTTTTCTTGGTATATGTGACTAACAGATGCATATCTGTATTCCCAGTCATGTGAAATCCATAGATTAGGGTCTAATAAATGTATTTCAATTGACTGATTTACTGATATGAAGTGTAACTCAGTAAAACCTTTGAAATGATCGCATTCTGTGTTTATATTTTTGTTCAGTGTAAATCTATGATGGTGGCTGTTTGGCTGGTATGGAATGAAGGGTTGCCTTCAATGACAATATCCACTCTATAACTGGTATTTATAGGAGTGGTGGGGAAACAACATAGAGGTAATAGCTTGACTATAGTCTCACCTGACTGGCCAGCGATGACATGTAGCAAATATTGTATACTATATTGACAAGATAGTCATGTGACCCGCACTAACAGTAGAAATACATGTCTTCAAATATGGAAGTCAGGGTGGAGGCGGTTATGGTTATGCCATTATAGAGTCTGTGACCGCAAGGGCAGCACCATTGAAGCCATTTCCATTTTAAAGTAGTCAATTTTCTTATTCTTCATTGGCTGATTGCTCCAAAATCATAGGAATCGCCACCCAATTGTCTACTTTAAAATGGTGGAAGCCGTCAATGGCAATATCCACACTAAAACGGGTTCTATCCATGATGAGTCCTCTCCCTATGACAACAGGAACAACTCCAATATAAAGCTGTTTTAATCAAAGTTGGGTAAATGCAACGTGTGTCCACTTATATCAGTAAATTCGGAACAACCTAATCGTTCCAAAACTTCAGTTGATCGAATAAGCTTCACTTAGAAAATGAGCAATTCCATTTTTTATTGACCAAATTCAACACTCTCCCATTGACCAAAAATTCCTCCCATCTTAGGCTTATTTTCGTGGACAGATTTTGGGCGGAGTAAAACCTCTTGCTTCGCCTCTTCCTCTCTGCCTTTGGTCTCACATGATTCTGACAATAATGTGGTTTTCGTCTCACCTGATTGGCCAGATATGACTGTTTGGACAGTAATGGGTTGGTTACAGATTGGTCTTCTGATTGGACAGAATGGACATGTATTCTCATCTGATTTGCCAGCAATGTGGATATATGCTCACCTGATTGGCCAGCGATGTGGCTAGTCTCACATGACTGGCCAGAGATGACCTATAGCAGAGCTCTCCAACCCTGTTCCTGTAGGTTCTCTCCAACCTAATCTAACACACCTGATTTGAATGAATATCTATCTGATCAGTTGAATCAGGTTAGTTACAAGTGGAGTTGGATTTAAAACCTACATGAGGGTAGGCTCTCCAGGAACACGCTTGGAGAAGCCTGACCTATAGTCTCACCTGATTGGGTGGCGATGACCTGGAGCTGCAGTCTCTGGGGGGAGTAGCTGGTCCAGGTCTTCTGAGAGGCTGAGAGCCACTGGAGCAGCTGATCCATGTGCTGCCTGTAGAGGTCAGCTACTGTAGCCAGACCCTGGACCTTACACAGAGACACTACGCTCTGCTCTGCCTGAGAGGAGAGAGAGACGGAGAGAGAGATGGAGAGAGAGACAGCGAGAGCGATGGAGAGAGAGATGGAGAGAGAGAGAGATAGAGACAGAGATGGAGAGAGACGGAGAGCGAGATGGAGAGAGAGCGAGAGCGAGATGGAGAGAGAGAGATGGAGAGGGAGATGGAGAGGAGAGAGAGACAGAGAGAGAGGGAGATGGAGAGGAGAGAGACAGAGAGGAGAGAGAGACAGAGAGAGGGAAATGGAGAGAAAGAGAGAGAGACAGGAAGGGAAGGTGAGAGAAAGTGATTAAAATGTTAATGGCTGTGTTGTAAGTTTATATTACATCTGCAAACAGAAGCATGAACAGCAACTTTACCATGAAAATAATAACTTTCCAAAACCGCTGTAAACAATGTGCTTCACATGCTCTTAGTCTTATACATCAAACCACTGGGATGCAAACACTAACACATGTACCCATACAGAAAACAAACAGGAAGCATACATCCCATAGTCACAATAAACATCAACGGAGAGGAAATGAGCAGAGTGAGAGAAAGGAGCGTGAGCATAGTGTTGTCTCTTCAGGACAGAGGAAGTGACCTCGAGGGGCGCGTTATGGTCCCCTTGAGGGGATGCGGGGATGGACACTGTCTGATTGACTGTCCTCTTGAGTCAATAGTGTTAACCCCCTGCGAAGGGAGCCAACAACCCCCCCACAAACCCTGACTGGAAGATCATTTTCTGGGTAAACTGGCGTTGCCATTCCCCCTGGGAGGTGGAACAGCGTCCAGGAATGTCCCAGGCCATGCTCTCCCTCCCTCCTTCTCTACATGTCCCAGGCCATGCTCTCCCTCCCTCCTTCTCTACATGTCCCAGGCCATGCTCTCCCTCCCTCCTTCTCTACATGTCCCAGGCCATGCTCTCCCTCCCTCCTTCTCTACATGTCCCAGGCCATGCTCTCCCTCCCCCTTCTCTACATGTCCCAGGCCATGCTCTCCCTCCCTCCTTCTCTACATGTCCCAGGCCATGCTCTTCCTCCCTCCTTCTCTACATGTCCCAGGCCATGCTCTTCCTCCCTCCTTCTCTACATGTCCCAGGCCATGCTCTCCCTCCCTCCTTCTCTACATGTCCCAGGCCATGCTCTCCCTCCCTCCTTCTCTACATGTCCCAGGCCATGCTCTCCCTCCCCCTTCTCTACATGTCCCAGGCCATGCTCTCCCTCCCCCTTCTCTACATGTCCCAGGCCTTGCTCTCCCTCCCCCTTCTCTACATGTCCCAGGCCATGCTCTCCCTCCCTCCTTCTCTACATGTCCCAGGCCATGCTCTCCCTCCCTCCTTCTCTACATGTCCCAGGCCATGCTCTCCCTCCCCCTTCTCTACATGTCCCAGGCCATGCTCTCCCTCCCTCCTTCTCTACATGTCCCAGGCCATGCTCTTCCTCCCTCCTTCTCTACATGTCCCAGGCCATGCTCTTCCTCCCTCCTTCTCTACATGTCCCTACATGTCCCTATGCCATGCTCTCCCTCCCCTCCTTCTCTACATGTCCCAGGCCATGCTCTCCCTCCCTCCTTCTCTACATGTCCCAGGCCATGCTCTCCCTCCTCCTTCTCTACATGTCCCAGGCCATGCTCTCCCTCCCCCTTCTCTACATGTCCCAGGCCATGCTCTCCCTCCCCCTTCTCTACATGTCCCAGGCCATGCTCTCCCTCCCTCCTTCTCTACATGTCCCAGGCCATGCTCCCTCCCTCCCTCCTTCTCTACATGTCCCAGGCCATGCTCTCCCTCCCCTCCTTCTCTACATGTCCCAGGCCATGCTCTCCCTCCCCCCTTTCTCTACATGTCCCAGGCCTATTCTCTCCCCCTCCCTCCTTCTCTACATGTCCCAGGCCATGCTATTCTCCCTCCCCCTCCCCTTCTCTACATGTCCCAGGCCATGCTCTCCCTCCCCCTTCTCTACATGTCCCAGGCCATGCTCTCCCTCCCTCCTTCCCCCTTCTCTACATGTCCCAGGCCATGCTCTCCCTCCCTCCTTCTCTACATGTCCCATGTCCCTGCCATGCTCTCCCTCCCCCCTTCTCTACATGTCCCAGGCCATGCTCTCCCTCCCCCCTTCTCTACATGTCCCAGGCCATGCTCCCTCCCCCTCCCCCTTCTCTACATGTCCCAGGCCATGCTCCTCCCTCCCCCCTTCTCTACATGTCCCAGGCCATCTCATGTCCCTCCTATTCTCCCTTCCCCCCTTTCTCTACATGTCCCTGTCCCTATTCTCCCTCCCTCCTTCCCCCTTTCTCTACATGTCCCTGTCCCTATTCTCCCCCCCCTCCCCCTTCTCTACATGTCCCAGGCCTATGCTCCCTCCCTCCCTCCTTCTCTACATGTCCCAGTCCCTGTCCCTCTCCCTCCCTCCTTCTCTACATGTCCCAGGCCATGCTCTCCCTCCCTCCTTCTCTACATGTCCCAGGCCATGCTCTCCCTCCCTCCTTCTCTACATGTCCCAGGCCATGCTCTCCCTCCCTCCTTCTCTACATGTCCCAGGCCTGTCCCTCTCCCTCCCTCCTTCCCCCTTCTCTACATGTCCCTGTCCTACATGTCCCTGTCCCTATTCTCCCTCCCTCCTTCCCCCTTTCTCTACATGTCCCTGTCCCTATTCTCCCTCCCTCCCCCTTCTCTACATGTCCCAGTCCTTATTCTCCCTCCCTCCTTCTCTACATGTCCCTGTCCCTATCTCTCTCCCTCCCTCCTTCCCCCCCTTCTCTACATGTCCCTGTCCCTATTCTCCCTCCCTCCTTCCCCCCTTCTCTACATGTCCCTGTCCCTATTCTCCCTCCCTCCTTCCCCCCTTTCTCTACATGTCCCTGTCCCTATTCTCCCCCCTTTCTCTACATGTCCCTGTCCCTAGGCCTTGCTCTCCCTCCCCCTTCTCTACATGTCCCAGGCCATGCTCTCCCTCCCTCCTTCTCTACATGTCCCAGGCCATGCTCTCCCTCCCTCCTTCTCTACATGTCCCAGGCCATGCTCTCCCTCACTCCTTCTCTACATGTCCCAGGCCATGCTCTCCCTCCCTCCTTCTCTACATGTCCCAGGCCATGCTCTCCCTCCTCCTTCTCTACATGTCCCTGTCCCTATGCTCTCCCTCCCTCCTTCCCCCCTTTCTCTACATGTCCCTGTCCCTATTCTCCCTCCCTCCTTCCCCCTTTCTCTACATGTCCCTGTCCCTATTCTCCCTCCCTCCTTCCCCCTTTCTCTACATGTCCCTGTCCCTATTCTCCCTCCCTCCTTCCCCCTTTCTCTACATGTCCCTGTCCCTATTCTCCCTCCCTCCTTCCCCCTTTCTCTACATGTCCCTGTCCCTATTCTCCTCCCTCCTTCCCCCCTTTCTCTACATGTCCCTGTCCCTATTCTCCCTCCCTCCTTCCCCCTTTCTCTACATGTCCCTGTCCCTACATGTCCCTGTCCCTATTCTCCCCCTCCTTCCCCCTTCTCTACATGTCCCTGTCCCTATTCTCCCTCCCTCCTTCCCCCCCTTCTCTACATGTCCCTGTCCCTATTCTCCTTCCCCCCTTTCTCTACATGTCCCTGTCCCTATTCTCCCTCCCTCCTTCCCCCTTTCTCTACATGTCCCTGTCCCTATTCTCCCATGTCCCTCCTTCCCCCTTTCTCTACATGTCCCTGTCCCTATTCTCCTTCCCTCCTTCCCCCCTTTCTCTACATGTCCCTCCCTCCCTTTCCATGCATGTCCCTGTCCCTATTCTCCCTGCTCCTCCCCCTCCCTCCCTGTCCCCCTTTCTCTACATGTCCCTGTCCCTATTCTCCCTCCTTCCCCCTTCTCTACATGTCCCTGTCCCTATTCTCCCTCCCTCCTTCCCCCCCTTTCTCTACATGTCCCTGTCCCTATGCTCTCCCTCCCTCCCTCCCCCCTTTCTCTACATGTCCCTGTCCCTATTCTCCCTCCCCTTTCTCTACATGTCCCTGTCCCTATTCTCCCTCCCTCCCCTTTCTCTACATGTCCCTGTCCCTATTCTCCCTCTCCTTTCTCTACATGTCCCTGTCCCTATTCTCCCTCCCCTTTCTCTACATGTCCCTGTCCCTATTCTCCCTCTCCTTTCTCTACATGTCCCTGTCCCTATTCTCCCTCCTCCCTCCCCTTTCTCTACATGTCCCTGTCCCTATTCTCCCTCCCTCCCTCCCCTTTCTCTACATGTCCCTGTCCCTATTCTCCCTCCCCTTTCTCTACATGTCCCTGTCCCTATTCTCCCTCCCTCCCCTTTCTCTACATGTCCCTGTCCCTATTCTCCCTCCCTCCCCTTTCTCTACATGTCCCTGTCCCTATTCTCCCTCCCTCCCCTTTCTCTACATGTCCCTGTCCCTATCTCTCCCTCTCCCTCCCTGTCCCTTTCTCTACATGTCCCTGTCCCTATTCTCCCTCCCTCCCTCTCCTTTCTCTACATGTCCCTGTCCCTATTCTCCCTCTCCTTTCTCTACATGTCCCTGTCCCTATTCTCCCTCCTCCTTTCTCTACATGTCCCTGTCCCTATTCTCCCTCTCCTTTCTCTACATGTCCCTGTCCCTATTCTCCCTCCCTCCCTCCCCTTTCTCTACATGTCCCTGTCCCTATTCTCCCCTCCCTCCCTCTCCTTTCTCTACATGTCCCTGTCCCTATTCTCCCTCTCCTTTCTCTACATGTCCCTGTCCCTATTCTCCCTCTCCTTTCTCTACATGTCCCTGTCCCTATTTCTCCCTCTCCTTTCTCTACATGTCCCTGTCCCTATTCTTCCTCTCCTTTCTCTACATGTCCCTGTCCCTATTCCCTCCCTCCCTCCCTCCTTTCTCTACATGTCCCTGTCCCTATTCTCCCTCCCTCCCCTTTCTCTACATGTCCCTGTCCCTATTCTCCCTCCCTCCCTCTCCTTTCTCTACATGTCCCTGTCCCTATACATGTCCCTCCCTCTCCTTCCCCCTTTCTCTACATGTCCCTGTCCCTATTCTCCCTCTCCTTTCTCTACATGTCCCTGTCCCTATTCTCCCTCCCTCCTTTCTCTACATGTCCCTGTCCCTATTCTCCCTCCCTCCTCTCCTTTCTCTACATGTCCCTGTCCCTATTCTCCCTCCCTCCCTCTCCTTTCTCTACATGTCCCTGTCCCTATTCTCCCTCCTCTCCTTTCTCTACATGTCCCTGTCCCTATTCTCCCTCCCTCCTCCCCCTTTCTCTACATGTCCCTGTCCCTATTCTCCCCCTCCTCCTTTCTCTACATGTCCCTGTCCCTATTCTCCCTCCCTCCTCCCCTTTCTCTACATGTCCCTGTCCCTATTCTCCCTCCCTCCCTCCCCTTTCTCTACATGTCCCTGTCCCTATTCTCCCTCCCTCCCCTTTCTCTACATGTCCCTGTCCCTATTCTCCCTCCCTCCCTCCCCTTTCTCTACATGTCCCTGTCCCTATTCTCCCTCCCTCCCTCTCCTTTCTCTACATGTCCCTGTCCCTATTCTCCCTCCCTCCCCTCCTTTCTCTACATGTCCCTGTCCCTCTCCTTTCTCTACATGTCCCTGTCCCTATTCTCCCTCTCCTTTCTCTACATGTCCCTGTCCCTATTCTCCCTCCCTCCTCTCCTTTCTCTACATGTCCCTGTCCCTATTCTCCCTCCCTCCTCCTTTCTCTACATGTCCCTGTCCCTATTCTCCCTCCCTCCCTCCCTTTCTCTACATGTCCCTGTCCCTATTCTCCCTCCCTTTCTCTACATGTCCCTGTCCCTATTCTCCCTCTCCTTTCTCTACATGTCCCTGTCCTATTCTCCCTTCTCTACATGTCCCTGTCCCTATTCTCCCTCTCCTTTCTCTACATGTCCCTGTCCCTATTCTCCCTCTCCTTTCTCTACATGTCCCTGTCCCTATTCTCCCTCCCTCCTCCTTTCTCTACATGTCCCTGTCCCTATTCTCCCTCTCCTTTCTCTACATGTCCCTGTCCCTATTTCTCCCTCCTTTCCTACATGTCCCTGTCCCTATTCTCCTCTCCATTTCTCTACATGTCCCTGTCCCTATTCTCCCTCCTCCTTTCTCTACATGTCCCTGTCCCTATTCTCCCTCTCCTTTCTCTACATGTCCCTGTCCCTATTCTCCCTCTCCTTTCTCTACATGTCCCTGTCCCTATTCTCCCTCCTCATGTCCCTCCCCTTTCTCTACATGTCCCTGTCCCTATTCTCCCCTCCCCTTTCTCTACATGTCCCTGTCCCTATTCTCCCTCCTTTCTCTACATGTCCCTGTCCCTATTCTCCCCCTCCCTCCCCTTTCTCTACATGTCCCTGTCCCTATTCTCCCTCTCCTTTCTCTACATGTCCCTGTCCCTATTCTCCCTCCCCTCCCCTTTCTCTACATGTCCCTGTCCCTATTCTCCCTCTCCTTTCTCTACATGTCCCTGTCCCTATTCTCCCTCTCCTTTCTCTACATGTCCCTGTCCCTATTCTCCCTCTCCTTTCTCTACATGTCCCTGTCCCTATTCTCCCTCCCTTTCTCCATGTCCCTGTCCTATTTCTTTCTCTACATGTCCCTGTCCCTATTCTCCCTCCCTCCCTCTGTCCCCTTTCTCTACATGTCCCTGTCCCTATTCTCCCTCTCCTTTCTCTACATGTCCCTGTCCCTATTCTCCCTCTCCTTTCTCTACATGTCCCTGTCCCTCCCTCTCCTTTCTCTACATGTCCCTGTCCCTATTCTCCCTCCCTCCTTTCTCCATGTCCCTGTCCCCTCCCCTTTCTCTACATGTCCCTGTCCCTATTCTCCCTCCCTCCCTCTCCTTTCTCTACATGTCCCTGTCCCTATTCTACATGTCCCTCCCTCTCCTTTCTCTACATGTCCCTGTCCCTATTCTCCCTCTCCTTTCTCTACATGTCCCTGTCCCTATTCTTCCTCTCCTTTCTCTACATGTCCCTGTCCCTATTCTCCCTCCCTCCCTCCCCCTTTCTCTACATGTCCCTGTCCCTATCTCCCTCCCTCCCTCCCTCCCCCCTCCCTTCCTCCCTTTCTACATGTCCCTGTCCCTATTCTCCCTCCCTCCCTCTCCTTTCTCTACATGTCCCTGTCCCTATTCTCCCTCCCTCCCTCTCCTTTCTCTACATGTCCCTGTCCCTATTCTCCCTCCCCTTTCTCTACATGTCCCTGTCCCTATTCTCCCTCTCCTTTCTCTACATGTCCCTGTCCCTATTCTCCCTCTCCTTTCTCTACATGTCCCTGTCCCTATTCTCCCTCCCTCCCTCTCCTTTCTCTACATGTCCCTGTCCCTATTCTCCCTCCCTCCTTCTCTCCTTTCTCTACATGTCCCTGTCCCTATTCCCTCCCTCCCTCCATGTCCCTGTCCCTTTCTCTACATGTCCCTGTCCCTATTCTCCCTCCCCTTTCTCTACATGTCCCTGTCCCTATTCTCCCTCTCCTTTCTCTACATGTCCCTGTCCCTATTCTCCCTCTCCTTTCTCTACATGTCCCTGTCCCTATTCTCCCTCCCTCCCTCCCCTTTCTCTACATGTCCCTGTCCCTATTCTCCCTCCCTCCCTCTCCTTTCTCTACATGTCCCTGTCCCTATTCTCCCTCTCCTTTCTCTACATGTCCCTGTCCCTATTCTTCCTCTCCTTTCTCTACATGTCCCTGTCCCTATTCTCCCTCCCTCCCCTTTCTCTACATGTCCCTGTCCCTATTCTCCCTCCCTCCCTCCCCTTTCTCTACATGTCCCTGTCCCTATTCTCCCTCCCTCCCTCTCCTTTCTCTACATGTCCCTGTCCCTATTCTCCCTCCCTCCCTCTCCTTTCTCTACATGTCCCTGTCCCTATTCTCCCTCCCTCCCTCCCCTTTCTCTACATGTCCCTGTCCCTATTCTCCCTCTCCTTTCTCTACATGTCCCTGTCCCTATTCTCCCTCTCCTTTCTCTACATGTCCCTGTCCCTATTCTCCCTCCCTCCCTCTCCTTTCTCTACATGTCCCTGTCCATATTCTCCCTCTCCTTTCTCTACATGTCCCTGTCCCTATTCTCCCTCCCTCCCTCCCCTTTCTCTACATGTCCCTGTCCCTATTCTCCCTCCCTCCCTCTCCTTTCTCTACATGTCCCTGTCCCTATTCTCCCTCTCCTTTCTCTACATGTCCCTGTCCCTATTCTCCCTCTCCTTTCTCTACATGTCCCTGTCCCTATTCTCCCTCCCCCTCCCCCCTTTCTCTACATGTCCCTGTCCCTATTCTCCCTCTCCTTTCTCTACATGTCCCTGTCCCTATTCTCCCTCCCTCCCTCCCCTTTCTCTACATGTCCCTGTCCCTATTCTCCCTCCCTCCCCTCCTTTCTCTACATGTCCCTGTCCCTATTCTCCCTCTCCTTTCTCTACATGTCCCTGTCCCTATTCTCCCTCCCTCCTTTCTCTACATGTCCCTGTCCCTATTCTCCCTCCCTCCTTCCCCCTTCTCTACATGACCCTGTCCCTATTCTCCCTCCCTCCCCCTTCTCTACATGTCCCAGGCCTTGCTCTCCCTCCCTCCTTCTCTACATGTCCCTGTCCCTATGCTCTCCCTCCCTCCTTCTCTACATGTCCCAGTCCCATTCTCCCTCCCTCCTTCTCTACATGTCCCAGGCCATGCTCTCCCTCCCTCCTTCTCTACATGTCCCAGGCCATGCTCTCCCTCCCTCCTTCTCTACATGTCCCAGGCCATGCTCTCCCTCCCTCCTTCCCCCTTCTCTACATGTCCCTGTCCCTATTCTCCCTCCCTCCTTCCCCCCTTTCTCTACATGTCCCTGTCCCTATTCTCCCTCCCTCCCCCCTTCTCTACATGTCCCAGGCCTTGCTCTCCCTCCCTCCTTCTCTACATGTCCCAGTCCCATGCTCTCCCTCCCTCCTTCCCCCTTCTCTACATGTCCCTGTCCCTATTCTCCCTCCCTCCTTCCCCCTTTCTCTACATGTCCCTGTCCCTATTCTCCCTCCCTCCTTCCCCCTTTCTCTACATGTCCCTGTCCCTATTCTCCCTCCCTCCCCCTTCTCTACATGTCCCAGGCCTTGCTCTCCCTCCCTCCTTCTCTACATGTCCCAGGCCATGCTCTCCCTCCCTCCTTCTCTACATGTCCCAGGCCATGCTCTCCCTCCCTCCTTCTCTACATGTCCCAGGCCATGCTCTCCCTCATTCCCCTCCTTCTCTACATGTCCCAGGCCATGCTCTCCCTCCCCTTCTCTACATGTCCCTGTCCCTATGCTCTCCCTCCTCCTTCTCTACATGTCCCAGGCCATGCTCTCCCTCCCTCCCTTCCCCCTTTCTCTACATGTCCCTGTCCCTATTCTCCCTCCCTCCTTCCCCCTTTCTCTACATGTCCCTGTCCCTATTCTCCCTCCCTCCTTCCCCCTTCTCTACATGTCCCTGTCCCTATTCTCCCTCCCTCCTTCCCCCTTTCTCTACATGTCCCTGTCCCTATTCTCCATCCCTCCTCCTCCCCCCTTTCTCTACATGTCCCTGTCCCTATTCTCCCTCCCTCCTTCCCCCCTTTCTCTACATGTCCCTGTCCCTATTCTCCCTCCCTCCCCCCCCTTCTCTACATGTCCCTGTCCCTATTCTCCCTCCCCTCCTTCCCCCTTCTCTACATGTCCCTGTCCCTATTCTCCCTCCCTCCTTCCCCCTTCTCTACATGTCCCTGTCCCTATTCTCCTTCCCCCTTTCTCTACATGTCCCTGTCCCTATTCTCCCTCCCTCCTTCCCCCTTTCTCTACATGTCCCTGTCCCTATTCTCCCTCCCTCCTTCCCCCCTTCTCTACATGTCCCTGTCCCTATTCTCCTTCCCTCCTTCCCCCCTTTCTCTACATGTCCCAGGCCATGCTCTCCCTCCCTCCCTCCCCCTTTCTCTACATGTCCCTGTCCCTATTCTCCCTCCTTCCCCCCTTCTCTACATGTCCCTATTCTCCCTCCCTCCTTCCCCCCTTTCTCTACATGTCCCAGGCCATGCTCTCCCTCCCTCCCTCCCCCCTTTCTCTACATGTCCCTGTCCCTATTCTCCCTCCCCTTTCTCTACATGTCCCTGTCCCTATTCTCCCTCCCTCCCCTTTCTCTACATGTCCCTGTCCCTATTCTCCCTCTCCTTTCTCTACATGTCCCTGTCCCTATTCTCCCTCCCCCTTT
Source organism: Oncorhynchus masou masou (assembly GCF_036934945.1). Classification (NCBI taxonomy): domain Eukaryota; kingdom Metazoa; phylum Chordata; class Actinopteri; order Salmoniformes; family Salmonidae; genus Oncorhynchus; species Oncorhynchus masou. The sequence continues at coordinate 30,045 of NW_027008388.1, read as the reverse complement.
CTCTACATGTCCCTGTCCCTATTCTCCCCTCTCCTTTCTCTACATGTCCCTGTCCCTATTCTCCCTCCTCCCTCCCCCCTTTCTCTACATGTCCCTGTCCCTATTCTCCCTCCCTCCCTCCCCTTTCTCTACATGTCCCTGTCCCTATTCTCCCTCCCCTTTCTCTACATGTCCCTGTCCCTATTCTCCCTCCCTCCCTCCCCTTTCTCTACATGTCCCTGTCCCTATTCTCCCTCCCTCCCCTTTCTCTACATGTCCCTGTCCCTATTCTCCCTCCCCTTTCTCTACATGTCCCTGTCCCTATTCTCCCTCCCCCTTTCTCTACATGTCCCTGTCCCTATTCTCCCTCCCTCCCTCTCCTTTCTCTACATGTCCCTGTCCCTATTCTCCCTCTCCTTTCTCTACATGTCCCTGTCCCTATTCTCCCTCTCCTTTCTCTACATGTCCCTGTCCCTATTCTCCCTCTCCTTTCTCTACATGTCCCTGTCCCTATTCTCCCTCCCTCCCTCCCCTTTCTCTACATGTCCCTGTCCCTATTCTCCCTCCCTCCCTCTCCTTTCTCTACATGTCCCTGTCCCTATTCTCCCTCTCCTTTCTCTACATGTCCCTGTCCCTATTCTCCCTCTCCTTTCTCTACATGTCCCTGTCCCTATTCTCCCTCTCCTTTCTCTACATGTCCCTGTCCCCCTATTCTTCCTCTCCTTTCTCTACATGTCCCTGTCCCTATTCTCCCTCCCTCCCCCTCTCCTTTCTCTACATGTCCCTGTCCCTATTCTCCCTCCCTCCCTCTCCTTTCTCTACATGTCCCTGTCCCTATTCTCCCTCCCTCCCTCTCCTTTCTCTACATGTCCCTGTCCCTATTCTCCCTCTCCTTTCTCTACATGTCCCTGTCCCTATTCTCCCTCTCCTTTCTCTACATGTCCCTGTCCCTATTCTCCCTCTCCTTTCTCTACATGTCCCTGTCCCTATTCTCCCTCCCTCCCTCTCCTTTCTCTACATGTCCCTGTCCCTATTCTCCCTCCCTCCCTCTCCTTTCTCTACATGTCCCTGTCCCTATTCTCCCTCCCTCTCCTTTCTCTACATGTCCCTGTCCCTATTCTCCCTCTCCTTTCTCTACATGTCCCTGTCCCTATTCTTCCTCTCCTTTCTCTACATGTCCCTGTCCCTATTCTCCCTCCCTCCCTCCCCTTTCTCTACATGTCCCTGTCCCTATTCTCCCTCCCTCCCTCCCCTTTCTCTACATGTCCCTGTCCCTATTCTCCCTCCCTCCCTCCCTCCCCTCCCTCCCTCCTTTCTCTACATGTCCCTGTCCCTATTCTCCCTCCCTCCCTCTCCTTTCTCTACATGTCCCTGTCCCTATCCCTCCCTCCCTCCCTCCCTCCCCTTTCTCTACATGTCCCTGTCCCTATTCTCCCCTCCCCCTTTCTCTACATGTCCCTGTCCCTATTCTCCCTCTCCTTTCTCTACATGTCCCTGTCCCTATTCTCCCTCTCCTTTCTCTACATGTCCCTGTCCCTATTCTCCCTCTCCTTTCTCTACATGTCCCTGTCCCTATTCCCTCCCTCCCTCCCTCTCCTTTCTCTACATGTCCCTGTCCTATTCTCCCTCCCTCCCTCCCTCCCCTCTCCTTTCTCTACATGTCCCTGTCCCTATTCTCCCTCCCTCCCTCCCCTTTCTCTACATGTCCCTGTCCCTATTCTCCCTCCCCTTTCTCTACATGTCCCTGTCCCTATTCTCCCTCTCCTTTCTCTACATGTCCCTGTCCCTATTCTCCCTCCCTCCTTTCTCTACATGTCCCTGTCCCTATTCTCCCTCTCCTTTCTCTACATGTCCCTGTCCCTATTCTCCCCTCTCCTTTCTCTACATGTCCCTGTCCCTATTCTCCCTCCTCCCTCTCCTTTCTCTACATGTCCCTGTCCCTATTCTCCCTCTCCTTTCTCTACATGTCCCTGTCCCTATTCTCCCTCTCCTTTCTCTACATGTCCCTGTCCCTATTCTCCCTCTCCTTTCTCTACATGTCCCTGTCCCTATTCTCCCTCCCCTTTCTCTACATGTCCCTGTCCCTATTCTCCCCTCCTTTCTCTACATGTCCCTGTCCCTATTCTCCCTCTCCTTTCTCTACATGTCCCTGTCCCTATTCCCTCCCTCCCCTTTCTCTCCCTCCCTCCTTTCTCTACATGTCCCTGTCCCTATTCTCCCTCTCCTTTCTCTACATGTCCCTGTCCCTATTCTCCCTCTCCTTTCTCTACATGTCCCTGTCCCTATTCTCCCTCCTCCCTCCCCTTTCTCTACATGTCCCTGTCCCTATTCTCCCTCTCCTTTCTCTACATGTCCCTGTCCCTATTCTCCCTCCCTCCCTCCCCTTTCTCTACATGTCCCTGTCCCTATTCTCCCTCTCCTTTCTCTACATGTCCCTGTCCCTATTCTCCCTCCCTCCTTTCTCTACATGTCCCTGTCCCTATTCTCCCTCTCCTTTCTCTACATGTCCCTGTCCCTATTCTCCCTCCCTCCCTCTCCTTTCTCTACATGTCCCTGTCCCTATTCTCCCTCCCTCCTTCCCTCCTTTCTCTACATGTCCCTGTCCCTATTCTCCCTCCCCTTTCTCTACATGTCCCTGTCCCTATTCTCCCTCTCCTTTCTCTACATGTCCCTGTCCCTATTCTTCCTCTCCTTTCTCTACATGTCCCTGTCCCTATTCTCCCTCCCTCCCTCCCCTTTCTCTACATGTCCCTGTCCCTATTCTCCCTCCCTCCCTCTCCTTTCTCTACATGTCCCTGTCCCTATTCTCCCTCCCTCTCCTTTCTCTACATGTCCCTGTCCCTATTCTCCCTCTCCTTTCTCTACATGTCCCTGTCCCTATTCTTCCTCTCCTTTCTCTACATGTCCCTGTCCCTATTCTCCCTCCCTCCCCCTTTCTCTACATGTCCCTGTCCCTATTCTCCCTCCCTCCCTCCCCTTTCTCTACATGTCCCTGTCCCTATTCTCCCTCCCTCCCTCTACCTTTCTCTACATGTCCCTGTCCCTATTCTCCCTCCCTCCCTCTCCTTTCTCTACATGTCCCTGTCCCTATTCTCCCCCCTTTCTCTACATGTCCCTGTCCCTATTCTCCCTCTCCTTTCTCTACATGTCCCTGTCCCTATTCTCCCTCTCCTTTCTCTACATGTCCCTGTCCCTATTCTCCCTCCCTCCCTCTCCTTTCTCTACATGTCCCTGTCCCTATTCTCCCTCCCTCCCTCTCCTTTCTCTACATGTCCCTGTCCCTATTCTCCCTCCCTCCCTCCCCTTTCTCTACATGTCCCTGTCCCTATTCTCCCTCCCTCCCCTTTCTCTACATGTCCCTGTCCCTATTCTCCCTCTCCTTTCTCTACATGTCCCTGTCCCTATTCTCCCTCTCCTTTCTCTACATGTCCCTGTCCCCTCTCCCTCCCTCCCTCCCCTTTCTCTACATGTCCCTGTCCCTATTCTCCCTCCCTCCCTCTCCTTTCTCTACATGTCCCTGTCCCTATTCTCCCTCTCCTTTCTCTACATGTCCCTGTCCCTATTCTTCCTCTCCTTTCTCTACATGTCCCTGTCCCTATCTCCCTCTCCTCCCCTTTCTCTACATGTCCCTGTCCCTATTCTCCCTCCCTCCCCCCTTTCTCTACATGTCCCTGTCCCTATTCTCCCTCCCTCCCTCTCCTTTCTCTACATGTCCCTGTCCCTATTCTCCCTCCCTCCCTCTCCTTTCTCTACATGTCCCTGTCCCTATTCTCCCTCCCTCCCCCCTTTCTCTACATGTCCCTGTCCCTATTCTCCCTCTCCTTTCTCTACATGTCCCTGTCCCTATTCTCCCTCCCCTTTCTCTACATGTCCCTGTCCCTATTCTCCCTCCTCCCTCCCTTTCTCTACATGTCCCTGTCCCTATTCTCCCTCTCCTTTCTCTACATGTCCCTGTCCCTATTCTCCCTCCCTCCCTCCCCTTTCTCTACATGTCCCTGTCCCTATTCTCCCTCCCTCCCTCTCCCTTTCTCTACATGTCCCTGTCCCTATTCTCCCTCTCCTTTCTCTACATGTCCCTGTCCCTATTCTCCCTCTCCTTTCTCTACATGTCCCTGTCCCTATTCTCCCTCCCTCCCTCTCCTTTCTCTACATGTCCCTGTCCCTATTCTCCCTCTCCTTTCTCTACATGTCCCTGTCCCTATTCTCCCTCCCCTTTCTCTACATGTCCCTGTCCCTATTCTCCCTCTCCTTTCTCTACATGTCCCTGTCCCTATTCTCCCTCTCCCCCTCCTTTCTCTACATGTCCCTGTCCCTATTCTCCCTCTCCTTTCTCTACATGTCCCTGTCCCTATTCTCCCTCCCTCCCTCCCTCCTTTCTCTACATGTCCCTGTCCCTATTCTCCCTCTCCTTTCTCTACATGTCCCTGTCCCTATTCTCCCTCTCCTTTCTCTACATGTCCCTGTCCCTATTCTCCCTCTCCTTTCTCTACATGTCCCTGTCCCTATTCTCCCTCCCCTTTCTCTACATGTCCCTGTCCCTATTCTCCCTCCCCTTTCTCTACATGTCCCTGTCCCTATTCTCCCTCTCCTTTCTCTACATGTCCCTGTCCCTATCCCCTCCTCCCTCCTCCCTCTCCTTTCTCTACATGTCCCTGTCCCTATTCTCCCTCTCCTTTCTCTACATGTCCCTGTCCCCCTATTCTCCCTCTCCTTTCTCTACATGTCCCTGTCCCTATTCTCCCTCTCCTTTCTCTACATGTCCCTGTCCCTATTCTCCCTCTCCTTTCTCTACATGTCCCTGTCCCTATTCTCCCTCCTCCCTCTCCTTTCTCTACATGTCCCTGTCCCTATTCTCCCTCTCCTTTCTCTACATGTCCCTGTCCCTATTCTCCCTCCCTCTCCTTTCTCTACATGTCCCTGTCCCTATTCTCCCTCTCCTTTCTCTACATGTCCCTGTCCCTATTCTCCCTCCCCTTTCTCTACATGTCCCTGTCCCTATTCTCCCTCTCCTTTCTCTACATGTCCCTGTCCCTATTCTCCCTCTCCTTTCTCTACATGTCCCTGTCCCTATTCATGTCCCCTCCCTCCCTCTCCTTTCTCTACATGTCCCTGTCCCTATTCTCCCTCCCTCCCTCTCCTTTCTCTACATGTCCCTGTCCCTATTCTCCCTCTCCTTTCTCTACATGTCCCTGTCCCTATTCTCCCTCTCCTTTCTCTACATGTCCCTGTCCCTATTCTCCCTCTCCTTTCTCTACATGTCCCTGTCCCTATTCTCCCTCCCTCCCCTTTCTCTACATGTCCCTGTCCCTATTCTTCCTCTCCTTTCTCTACATGTCCCTGTCCCTATTCTCCCTCCCTCCCTCCCCTTTCTCTACATGTCCCTGTCCCTATTCTCCCTCCCTCCCTCTCCTTTCTCTACATGTCCCTGTCCCTATTCTCCCTCCCTCTCCTTTCTCTACATGTCCCTGTCCCTATTCTCCCTCTCCTTTCTCTACATGTCCCTGTCCCTATTCTTCCTCTCCTTTCTCTACATGTCCCTGTCCCTATTCTCCCTCCCTCCCCCTCCCCCCTCCCCTTTCTCTACATGTCCCTGTCCCTATTCTCCCTCCCTCCCTCCCCTTTCTCTACATGTCCCTGTCCCTATTCTCCCTCCCTCCCCCCTTTCTCTACATGTCCCTGTCCCTATTCTCCCTCCCTCCCTCTCCTTTCTCTACATGTCCCTGTCCCTATCTCCCCTCCCTCCCTCTCCTTTCTCTACATGTCCCTGTCCCTATTCTCCCTCCTTTCTCTACATGTCCCTGTCCCTATTCTCCCTCTCCTTTCTCTACATGTCCCTGTCCCTATTCTCCCTCTCCTTTCTCTACATGTCCCTGTCCCTATTCTCCCTCCCTCCCTCTCCTTTCTCTACATGTCCCTGTCCCTATTCTCCCTCCCTCCCTCTCCTTTCTCTACATGTCCCTGTCCCTATTCTCCCTCCCTCCCTCCCCTTTCTCTACATGTCCCTGTCCCTATTCTCCCTCCCCTTTCTCTACATGTCCCTGTCCCTATTCTCCCCTCCTTTCTCTACATGTCCCTGTCCCTATTCTCTCTACATGTCCCTCCCCTCCCCCTCCCCTTTCTCTACATGTCCCTGTCCCTATTCTCCCTCCCTCCCTCTCCTTTCTCTACATGTCCCTGTCCCTATTCTCCCTCCCTCCCTCTCCATGTCCCTCTACATGTCCCTGTCCCTGTCCCTATTCTCCTCCCCCCTTTCTCTACATGTCCCTGTCCCTATTCTCCCTCTCCTTTCTCTACATGTCCCTGTCCCTATTCTCCCTCCCTCCCTCCCCCTTTCTCTACATGTCCCTGTCCCTATTCTCCCTCTCCTTTCTCTACATGTCCCTGTCCCTATTCTCCCTCCCTCTCCTTTCTCTACATGTCCCTGTCCCTATTCTCCCTCTCCTTTCTCTACATGTCCCTGTCCCTATTCTCCCTCTCCTTTCTCTACATGACCCTGTCCCTATTCTCCCATGTCCCTCCCCCTCTCCTTTCTCTCCATGTCCCTGTCCCTATTCTCCCTCTCCTTTCTCTACATGTCCCTGTCCCTATTCTCCCTCCCCTTTCTCTACATGTCCCTGTCCCTATTCTCCCTCTCCTTTCTCTACATGTCCCTGTCCCTATTCTCCCTCTCCTTTCTCTACATGTCCCTGTCCCTATTCTCCCTCCCTCTCCTTTCTCTACATGTCCCTGTCCCTATTCTCCCTCCCCTTTCTCTACATGTCCCTGTCCCTACATGTCCCTGTCCCTATTCTCCCTCTCCTTTCTCTACATGTCCCTGTCCCTATTCTCCCTCTCCCCCTTTCTCTACATGTCCCTGTCCCTATTCTCCCTCTCCTTTCTCTACATGTCCCTGTCCCTATGTCCCTGTCCCTATTCTCCCTCTCCTTTCTCTACATGTCCCTGTCCCTATTCTCCCTCTCCTTTCTCTACATGTCCCTGTCCCTATTCTCCCTCCTCTCCTTTCTCTACATGTCCCTGTCCCTATTCTCCCTCCCTCTCCTTTCTCTACATGTCCCTGTCCCTATTCTCCCTCCCTCTCCTTTCTCTACATGTCCCTGTCCCTATTCTCCCTCTCCTTTCTCTACATGTCCCTGTCTCCTTTCTCTACATGTCCCTGTCCCTATTCTCCCTCCCTCCTTTCTCTACATGTCCCTGTCCCTATTCTCCCTCTCCTTTCTCTACATGTCCCTGTCCCTATTCTCCCTCCCCTTTCTCTACATGTCCCTGTCCCTATTCTCCCTCTCCTTTCTCTACATGTCCCTGTCCCTATTCTCCCTCTCCTTTCTCTACATGTCCCTGTCCCTATTCTCCCTCTCCTTTCTCTACATGTCCCTGTCCCTATTCTCCCTCTCCTTTCTCTACATGTCCCTGTCCCTATTCTCCCTCCCTCTCCTTTCTCTACATGTCCCTGTCCCTATTCTCCCTGCCTCTCCTTTCTCTACATGTCCCTGTCCCTATTCTCCCTCCCTCTCCTTTCTCTACATGTCCCTGTCCCTATTCTCCCTCCCTCTCCTTTCTCTACATGTCCCTGTCCCTATTCTCCCTCTCCTTTCTCTACATGTCCCTGTCCCTATTCTCCCTCTCCTTTCTCTACATGTCCCTGTCCCTATTCTCTCCTCCCTCTCTACATGTCCCTGTCCCCTTTCTCTACATGTCCCTGTCCCTATTCTCCCTCCCTCTCCTTTCTCTACATGTCCCTGTCCCTATTCTCCCTCCTTTCTCCCTCCCTCCCCCCTTTCTCTACATGTCCCTGTCCCTATTCTCCCTCCCTCTCCTTTCTCTACATGTCCCTGTCCCTATTCTCCCTCTCCTTTCTCTACATGTCCCTGTCCCTATTCTCCCTCTCCTTTCTCTACATGTCCCTGTCCCTATTCTCCCTCTCCTTTCTCTACATGTCCCTGTCCCTATTCTCCCTCTCCTTTCTCTACATGTCCCTGTCCCTATTCTCCCTCCCTCTCCTTTCTCTACATGTCCCTGTCCCTATTCTCCCTCCCTCCCTCTCCTTTCTCTACATGTCCCTGTCCCTATTCTCCCTCCCTCCCCTTTCTCTACATGTCCCTGTCCCTATTCTCCCTCTCCTTTCTCTACATGTCCCTGTCCCTATTCTCCCTCTCCTTTCTCTACATGTCCCTGTCCCTATTCTCCCTCTCCTTTCTCTACATGTCCCTGTCCCTATTCTCCCTCCCTCCCTCTCCTTTCTCTACATGTCCCTGTCCCTATTCTCCCTCCCTCCCTCTCCTTTCTCTACATGTCCCTGTCCCTATTCTCCCTCCCTCCCCTTTCTCTACATGTCCCTGTCCCTATTCTCCCTCCCCTTTCTCTACATGTCCCTGTCCCTATTCTCCCTCTCCTTTCTCTACATGTCCCTGTCCCTATTCTCCCTCTCCTTTCTCTACATGTCCCTGTCCCTATTCTCCCTCTCCTTTCTCTACATGTCCCTGTCCCTATTCTCCCTCTCCTTTCTCTACATGTCCCTGTCCCTATTCTCCCTCTCCTTTCTCTACATGTCCCTGTCCCTGTCCCTCTCCTTTCTCCCTCCCTCCCTCCCTCCTTTCTCTACATGTCCCTGTCCCTATTCTCCCTCTCCTTTCTCTACATGTCCCTGTCCCTATTCTCCCTCCCTCCCTCTCCTTTCTCTACATGTCCCTGTCCCTATTCTCCCTCCCCTTTCTCTACATGTCCCTGTCCCTATTCTCCCTCTCCTTTCTCTACATGTCCCTGTCCCTATTCTCCCTCTCCTTTCTCTACATGTCCCTGTCCCTATTCTCCCTCCCTCCCTCCCTCCCCTTTCTCTACATGTCCCTGTCCCTATTCTCCCTCCCCTTTCTCTACATGTCCCTGTCCCTATTCTCCCTCTCCTTTCTCTCTACATGTCCCTGTCCCTATTCTCCCTCTCCTTTCTCTACATGTCCCTGTCCCTATTCTCCCTCTCCTTTCTCTACATGTCCCTGTCCCTATTCTCCCTCTCCTTTCTCTACATGTCCCTGTCCCTATTCTCCCTCCCTCCTTCCCCCCTTTCTCTACATGTCCCTGTCCCTATTCTCCCTCTCCTTTCTCTACATGTCCCTGTCCCTATTCTCCCTCTCCTTTCTCTACATGTCCCTGTCCCTATTCTCCCTCCCTCTCCTTTCTCTACATGTCCCTGTCCCTATTCTCCCTCTCCTTTCTCTACATGTCCCTGTCCCTATTCTCCCTCCCTCCCTCCCCTTTCTCTACATGTCCCTGTCCCTATTCTCCCTCTCCTTTCTCTACATGTCCCTGTCCCTATTCTCCCTCTCCTTTCTCTACATGTCCCTGTCCCTATTCTCCCTCCCTCTCCTTTCTCTACATGTCCCTGTCCCTATTCTCCCTCTCCTTTCTCTACATGTCCCTGTCCCTATTCTCCTTTCTACATGTCCCTGTCCCTATTCTCCTTTCTCTACATGTCCCTGTCCCTATTCTCCCTCCCTCCCTCCCCCCTTTCTCTACATGTCCCTGTCCCTATTCTCCCTCCCTCTCCTTTCTCTACATGTCCCTGTCCCTATTCTCCCTCTCCTTTCTCTACATGTCCCTGTCCCTATTCTCCCTCTCCTTTCTCTACATGTCCCTGTCCCTATTCTCCCTCTCCTTTCTCTACATGTCCCTGTCCCTATTCTCCCTCCCTCTCCTTTCTCTACATGTCCCTGTCCCTATTCTCCTCTCCTTTCTCTACATGTCCCTGTCCCTATTCTCTCCCTCTCCTTTCTCTACATGTCCCTGTCCCTATTCTCCCTCCCTCCTTTCTCTACATGTCCCTGTCCCTATTCTCCCTCCCTCCTCTCCTTTCTCTACATGTCCCTGTCCCTATTCTCCCTCTCCTTTCTCTACATGTCCCTGTCCCTATTCTCCCTCTCCTTTCTCTACATGTCCCTGTCCCTATTCTCCCTCCCTCCTCCCTCCCCTTTCTCTACATGTCCCTGTCCCTATTCTCCCTCCCTCTCCTTTCTCTACATGTCCCTGTCCCTATTCTCCCTCCCTTTCCCTCCCTGTCCCCTTTCTCTACATGTCCCTGTCCCTATTCTCCCTGTCCCTCCCTCTCCTTTCTCTACATGTCCCTGTCCCTATTCTCCTCCCTCCCTTTCTCTACATGTCCCTCCCTCCCTCCCCCTTTCTCTACATGTCCCTGTCCCTATTCTCCCTCCCTCTCCTTTCTCTACATGTCCCTGTCCCTATTCTCCCTCTCCTTTCTCTACATGTCCCTGTCCCTATTCTCCCTCTCCTTTCTCTACATGTCCCTGTCCCTATTCTCCCTCCCTCCCCTTTCTCTACATGTCCCTGTCCCTATTCTCCCTCTCCTTTCTCTACATGTCCCTGTCCCTATTCTCCCTCCCTCCCCTTTCTCTACATGTCCCTGTCCCTATTCTCCCTCTCCTTTCTCTACATGTCCCTGTCCCTATTCTCCCTCCCTCCCTCTCCTTTCTCTACATGTCCCTGTCCCTATTCTCCCTCCCTCCCTCTCCTTTCTCTACATGTCCCTGTCCCTATTCTCCCTCCCCTTTCTCTACATGTCCCTGTCCCTATTCTCCCTCTCCTTTCTCTACATGTCCCTGTCCCTATTCTCTCCTCCCTCCCCCCTTTCTCTACATGTCCCTGTCCCTATTCTCCCTCTCCTTTCTCTACATGTCCCTGTCCCTATTCTCCTCTCCTTTCTCTACATGTCCCTGTCCCTATTCTCCCTCTCCTTTCTCTACATGTCCCTGTCCCTATTCTCCCTCTCCTTTCTCTACATGTCCCTGTCCCTATTCTCCCTCTCCTTTCTCTACATGTCCCTGTCCCTATTCTCCCTCTCCTTTCTCTACATGTCCCTGTCCCTATTCTCCCTCTCCTTTCTCTACATGTCCCTGTCCCTATTCTCCCTCTCCTTTCTCTACATGTCCCTGTCCCTATTCTCCCTCTCCTTTCTCTACATGTCCCTGTCCCTATTCTCCCTCTCCTTTCTCTACATGTCCCTGTCCCTATTCTCCCTCTCCTTTCTCTACATGTCCCTGTCCCTATTCTCCCTCTCCTTTCTCTACATGTCCCTGTCCCTATTCTCCCTCTCCTTTCTCTACATGTCCCTGTCCCTATTCTCCCTCTCCTTTCTCTACATGTCCCTGTCCCTATTCTCCCTCTCCTTTCTCTACATGTCCCTGTCCCTATTCTCCCTCTCCTTTCTCTACATGTCCCTGTCCCTATTCTCCCTCTCCTTTCTCTACATGTCCCTGTCCCTATTCTCCCTCCCTCCCTCCCTCCTTTCTCTACATGTCCCTGTCCCTATTCTCCCTCCCTCCCCCTTTCTCTACATGTCCCTGTCCCTATTCTCCCTCCCTCCCCTTTCTCTACATGTCCCTGTCCCTATTCTCCCTCTCCTTTCTCTACATGTCCCTGTCCCTATTCATGTCCCTGTCCCTCCCTCTCCTTTCTCTACATGTCCCTGTCCCTATTCTCCCTCCCTCTCCTTTCTCTACATGTCCCTGTCCCTATTCTCCCTCTCCTTTCTCTACATGTCCCTGTCCCTATTCTCCCTCTCCTTTCTCTACATGTCCCTGTCCCTATTCTCCCTCTCCTTTCTCTACATGTCCCTGTCCCTATTCTCCCCTTTCCATGTCCCTCCCTCTCCTTTCTCTACATGTCCCTGTCCCTATTCTCCCTCCCCTTTCTCTACATGTCCCTGTCCCTATTCTCCCTCCCTCCCCTTTCTCTACATGTCCCTGTCCCTATTCTCCCTCTCCTTTCTCTACATGTCCCTGTCCCTATTCTCCCTCTCCTTTCTCTACATGTCCCTGTCCCTATTCTCCCTCTCCTTTCTCTACATGTCCCTGTCCCTATTCTTCCTCCCAGTTCCCAAACAGGACACCGTTTGTGCAGACAGACACACAGACAGTCAGACATAGAAGGCCACTGAGTGGTCAGTCGTTCATCCGTTGGCCAGAGTGCAACTCCACTTCCTGCTCCTCTCCTCGTAGACCTGCTATTAGCACCCAGTCCAAACAGACAGACTAAACTAAGACGTAACACAGGGCTTTTACAGTCTGTTCTGTTTCCTCTGCCTCTTCTCTTTGTTGTTCACTTTTATTCTGGGTCAAGTTACCCGGACGATGAGTGTCCTTCGCGGCAGGATGGCGCTCGCATGGCATGTAATGGCAGTAGGCGTGAGGAAAGATGGCGCTGGGGCTGATTCTCTCGCTCTCTCAAAACCGCCTCCTTTCACCCCCGGCAACGGTTTAAACTAGTTCCACTCCAAAGGTGCAATTTCTGACTAAATGGGTAATTACAGTAGACTGTCGAGTTCCACTGTGCCCACTTACATTCTAACACTTACATTCTTCAAATAGCTTCTCTGGCCCGCTATACAAAACATACAGCTGTAATAAACAAGGATGAGAGGGATGGAAAGAGAGTGTTAAATGTTAAAAACATTATAGATCACCACATGTCAGAGCAGAGAAGGAGAAGAGTAGTTACACAGGAGAGGTGGATGGTTATAAACGTTGAGCCCACAGGGGAGGGGAGGCCTGCCTGGAAGACAG